>NW_024420044.1:474079-491956 GCF_014898765.1 Herpailurus yagouaroundi | reverse complement strand
GCAGTCAGACCTGATGTCTGCCCCCAGCCCACCGCTGGGGCCACAGTCAGACTGGTGCGTGCCTTCTCTTCCCCTCTCCTAGGGGCGGGATTCACTGTGGGGTGGGGTGGCCTGTGTGGACTACTTGCACACTGCCAGGCTTGTGATGCTGGGGATCTGGCCTCTTAGGTGGGGTGGGTAGGCAAGGTGCACAGGGGCAGGAGGGGCAGGCTTAGCTTGCTTCTCCTTAGGTGATCCACTTCAGGAGGGGCCCTGTGGCAGCAGGAGGGAGTCAGATCCGCTCCCGGAGGTTTGGCTCCGCAGAAGCACAGAGTTGGGTGTTTGCGCGGAGTGAGCAAGTTCCCTGGCAGGAACTGGTTCTCTTTGGGATTTTGGCTGGGGGATGGGCGGGGGAGATGGCGCTGGCGAGCGCCTTTGTTCCCCACCAAGCTGAGCTCTGTCGTCAGGGGGCTCAGCAGCTCTCCTTCCCTTTTTCCTCCAGCCTTCCCGCTTTCTGAGCAGAGCTGTTACCTTATGACCTCCCAGCCGCTAAGTCGCGCTTGCTGTCGGAACACAGTCCGTCAGGCCCTCCACTTTTTGCAAGCCAAACTTGGGGGTTCTGCTTGGCCGGCGAGCCGCCCCTCTGCCCCGGCTCCCTCCCGCCAGTCCGTGGAGTGCGCACCGCCTCGTTGTCCTTCCTTCCCTCTTCCGTGGGCCTCTCGTCTGCGCTTGGCTCCGGAGACTCCATTCTGCTAATCCTCTGGCGGTTTTCTGGGTTATTTAGGCAGGTGTAGGTGGAATTTAAGTGATCAGCAGGACGCGTGGTGAGCCCAGCGTCCTCCTACGCTGCCATCTTCCCTCTCTCCCTTAACCACGATTTCTTTATCCATTCATCAGTTGATGGACATTTAGGTTCTTTCCATAATTTGGCTATGGTTGAAAGTGTTGCTATAAACATTGGAGTACAAGTGCCCCTATGCATCACCACTAATGTATCCCTTGGGTAAATAACTAGCAGTGCTATTGCTGTGTCATTGGGAAGATCTATTTTTATTTTTTTGAGGAACCTCCACACTGTTTTGCAGAGCAGCTGCACCAGTTTGCATTCCCACCAACAGTACAAGAGGGTTCCCGTTTCTCCACATCCTCTCCAGCATCTATAGTCTCCTGATTTGTTCATTTTAGCCACTCTTACTGGCGTGAGGTGATATCTCAGTGTGCTTTTGATTTTTATTTCCCTGATGAGGAGAGACATTGAGCATCTTTTCATGTGCGTGTTGGCCATCTGGATGTATATTCATCTTTTCTGCCCATTTCTTCACTGAATTATTGTTTTTTGGGTGTGGAGTTTGGTGAGTTCTTTATAAATTTTGGATACTAGCCCTTTGTCATTTACAAATATCTTTTCCCATTCCATCAGTTGCTTTTTAGTTTTGTTGATTGTTTCCTTGGCAGTGCAGAAGTTTTTTTATCTTCTTGAGATCTCAATAGTTTATTTTTAATTTTAATTCCTTTGCCTTTGGAGATGTGTCAAATAAGAAATTGCTGCAGCTGAGGTCAGAGAGGTTTTTTCCTGCTCACTCCTCTTGGGTTTTGATGGTTTCCTGTCTCACATTCAGGTCTTTTATCCATTATGATTTTTTTTTTGTGAATGGTGTAAGAAAGTTGTCTAGTTTCAATTTTCTACATGTTGCTGTCCAGTTCTCCCATCACCATTTGTGAAAGAGCCTGTCTTTTTTCCATTGGATATTCTTTCCTGCTTTGTCAAAGATCAGTTTGCCATACATTTGTGGGTACAATGCTAGAGTCTCTATTTTTTCCATTGGTCTATGGGTCTGTTTTTGTACCAGTACCATGCTGTCTTGATGATTACAGCTTTGTAGTAGACGCTAAAATCTGGGAGTATGATGCCTCCCACTTTGGTCTTCTTCTTCAAAATTACTTTGGCTTTTGGGGGTCTTTTGTGGTTCCATACAAATTTTAGAATTGCTTGTTCTAGCTTTGAGAAGAATGCTGGTGCACTTTTGATTGGGATTGCATTGAATGTGTAGATAGCTTTGAGTAGTATTAACATTTTAACAATATGTATTCTTCCAATCCCTGAGTACGGAATGTTTTTCCATTTCTTTGTGTCTTCTTCAATTTCCTTCATAAGCTTTCTATAGTTTTCAGCATACAGATCTTTTACATCTTTTGTTAGGTTTATTTGTAGCTATTTTATAATTCTTGGTGCAATTGTGAATGGGATCATTTTCTTTACTTGTCTTTATTTGTCTTGATTTGCTTCATTATTAGTGTATAAGAATGCAACTGATTTCTGTACATTAATTTTGTATCCTGCGACTTTGCTGAATTCATGTATCAGTTCTAGCAGACTTTTGGTGGAGTCTCTTGGGTTTTCCACGTATAATATCATGTCATCTGCAAAAAGTGAAAGCTTGACTACATCTTTGCCCATTTTGATGCCTTTGACTTCCTTTTGTTGTCTGATTGCTGATGCTAGCACTTCCAACACTATGTTAAACAACAGCAGTGAGAGTGGACAACCCTGTTGTGTTCCTGATTTCGGGGGAAAGCTCTCAGTTTTTCCCCATTGAGGATGATATTAGCTGTGGGCTTTTCATAAATGGCTTTGATGATGTTTAAGTGTGTTCCTTGTATCCCGACTTTCTCAAGAGTATTTACTAAGAAAAGATGCTGAATTTTGTCAAATGCTTTTCTGCATCGATTGACAGGATCATATGGTTCTTATCTTTTCTTTATTAATGTGATGTATCACATTGATTGATTTGAGAATGTTGAACCAGCCCTGCAGCCCAGGAATGAATCCCACTTGATCATGGTGAATAATTCTTTTTATATGCTGTTGAATTTGATTTGCTAACATCTTGTTGAGAATTTTTGCATCCATATTCATCAGGGATATTGGCCTGTAGTTCTCTTTTTTTACTGGGTCTTTGTCTGGTTTAGGAATCAAAGTAATACTGGCTTCATAGAATGAGTCTGGAAGTTTTCCTTCCCTTTCTATTTTTTAGAATAGTTTGAGAAGGATAGGTATTATCTCTGCTTTAAATGTCTGGTAGAATTCCCCAGGGAAGCCCTCTGGTCCTGGACTCTCATGTGTTGCGAGATTTTTGATAATTGATTCAATTTCATTGGTGGTTATGGGTGTGTTCAAGTTTTCTATTTCTTCCTGTTTGAGTTTGGAAGTGTGTGGGAGCTTAGGAATTTGTCCATTTCTTCCAGGTTGTCCATTTTGTTGGCATATAATTTTTTATAGTATTCCCTGATAATTACTTGTATTTCTGAGGGATTGGTTGTAATAATTCCATTTTCATTCATGATTTTATCCATTTGGGTCATCTCCCTTTTCTTTTTGAGAAGCCTGGCTAGAGGTTTATCAATTTGTTCATTTTTGTAAAAAAAAAAAAAAACCAACTCGTGGTTTCATTGATCTGCTCTACCATGGTTTTAGATTCTATATTGTTTTTTCTGCTCTGGTTTATTATTTATCTTATTCTGCTGAGTTTTGGGTGACTTTGCTGTTCTGCTTCTATTTCCTTTAGGTGTGCTGTTAGATTTTGTATTTGGGATTTTTCTTATTTCTTGAGGTAGGCCTGGATTGCAATGCATTTTCCTCTCAGTACTGGCTTCACTGCATCCCAAAGCATTTGGATTGTTTATTTTCATATTCATTTGTTTCCATATATTTTTAAAATTCTTCTCTAATTTCCTGGTTGACCCATTCATTATTTAGTAGTGACTTATTTAATCTCCATGCTTTTGGAGGTTTTCCAGACTTTTTCCTGTGGTTGATTTCAAGTTTCATGGCATTGTGGTCTGACAGTGTGCATGGTATGATTTCAATTCTTGTATACTTATGAATGGCTGTTTTGTGACCCACTATGTGAACTATCTTTGAGAATGTTTTATGCTTGTAGTGATATCTCTGGTACTTTGTGGTCTTTGCAACATTTCACTCACAGAATCACCCTTAGGATCTTTTGTAGGGCTAGTTTAGTGGTGTTGAATTACCAGTTTTTGTTTGTTTGTTCGGGAAGACCTTTATCTCTCCTTCTATTCTGAATGACAGACTTGTTGGATAAAGGATTTTTGGCTGCATATTTTTCCTGTTCATCACATTGAAGATTTCCTGCCATTTCTTTCTGGCCTGCCAAGTTTCAGTAGATAGGTCTGCCACTAGTCTTATGGGTCTCCCTTTGTACAATAGAACCTGTTTATCCCTAACTGCTTTCAGAATTTTCTCTTTATCCTTGTATTTTGCCAGTTTCTCTATGATATGTCATGTAGAGGCTCGATTCAAGTTACTTCTGAAGGGAGTTCTCTGTGCCTTTTTGATTTCAATGCCTTTTTTCCTCTCCCCCATCAGGGGTTTTCTCAGTTATGATTTCTTCAAGTACACCTTCAGCCCCTTTCTCTCTCTGTTCTCTTCTGGAATTCCTATCATACAGATATTGTTCCATTTGATTGCATCACTTTGTTCTCTAATTGTCCCCTCATACTCCTGGAATTTTTTATTTCTCTTTTCTCAGCTTCCTCTTTTTCCATAATTTTACCTTCTAACTCACCTATTCTCTCCTCTGCCTCTTCAATCCATGCTGTGGTCACTTCTGTTTTATTTTGCACCTGATTTATAGCATTTTTTAGATCCTCACGACAATTTCTTTGTCCCTTGATCTCTGTAGCAATAGATTCTCTGCTCTCCTCTATGGTTTTTTCAAGCCCAGCGATTAATTTTATGACTATTATTCTAAATTCTTATTCCATTATATTGCCAAAATCGTTTCTGATCAATTAATTAGCTGTTGCTACATCCTGGAATTTCTTTTGAGGAGACTTCTTCTGTTTAGTTATTTTGTGTATTCCCTGGGTTGGCTCCACACTGCAGGCCACTTCCCCATGCTGTCTGGAGTAAATTGTGTTGGTGAGCAGGGCCGCAGTCAGACCCGATGTCTGTCCTCAGCCCACAGCTGAGGCCACAGTCAGACTGGTGTGTACCTTATCTTCCACTCTCCCAGGGCAGGAATCACTGTGGGGTGGTGTGGCCCCTGTCTGGGCTATTTGCACTCTGCCAGGCTTGTCGTTCTGCTTCAATGGGATCTGGAGTATTAGCCGGGGTGGATCGCAAGGTGCACAGGGGTGGGAGGGGCAGGCTTAGTTCACTTTGCCATTGGTGGTCTCCCCTGCAGAGGGGCCCTGCAGCACCAGGAGGGAGGCAGACCCATAGGAGGGATGGATCCACATATGCACAACATTGGGTGTTGAGTGGTGCGAGCAAGTTTGGTGACGGGAACTGGTTCCCTTTGGAATTTCGTTTCTGGTGTGGGGGAGGGAGATGGAGTCTGCCAGTGCCTTTGTTCCCTGCTGAGCTGAGCTCTGTCGTCCGGGGCTCAACACTTCTCTCTCCCAGTGTCCTCTCGCCCTCCTACTCTCTGAGCAGAGCTGCTGACTTATAACATTCTAGATATTAAGTCCCGCCCCCTGTCAGGACTCACGCAGTGGGCCCCTCCACTTTTGCAAGCCAGACTTCAGGGGCTCTGCCTTGCAGGGTGGACTGCCCCTCCACCACCCAGGCTCCCTCCCGCCTGTCTGTGTAGCGTGCATGCCTCTCCTCCTTTCCTACCCTCTTCTGTTGTCCTCTTGTCTATGCTTGGTCCTGGAGAGTCTGTTCTGCTAGTCTTCTGGAGGTTTTCTGGGTTATTTAGGCAGGTTTGGGTGGAATCTAAGTGATCAGCAGAATGAGGTGAGCCCAACGTCCTCCTAGGCCGCCATCTTCTCAATAAAATGTGATATTACCTTCCTAAAAATGTCTGTTTGCAAATATTGACTCATTATTTCTTCACAGTCATCCTCTGAGGTAAATCCTATTATTACAGATGAAGAAATTGAGACCCAGAGGAGTGAAATAACTTGCTGGATAGCATTCAGATGGTAGGTGGTCAAGCTAGGATTTTAATCTAAGTGGTCTGATTCCAGAGGCCATGCTCTCAGGGTACATTGGAGCCTTTTAAACACCAGAGGGTGGCGAGGGCAAGGGCAGGGCAACTACTGACTTTTATGGTGACTTCCATGGCTTCCTAAATTCTACTCTTGAAACTATTATTATGCTATATGTTAAGTAACTTGGATTTAAATAAAATTTTTAAAAAATAAAAAAAAAGAAAAACCTGCTTTCATAGTAGCTGTGTCAATTTCCATTACCACCAACAGTACCTAAGTATTCCGTTTTATCCACATCCTTGCCAACACTTGTTTGTTACATGTCTTTTTAATTATAGCCATTATTGCTGGTATAAGATATATCATTATGGTTCTGATTTGAATTTCCCTGTGATTAGTGATGTTGAGCATCTTTTCATGTGCCTGTTGGCCATCTGAATATCTTCTTTGGGAAAATGTCTGTTCAAATCCTCTGCCCATCTTTTTTAGAAGATTCAGGTAACACAGGGAGTAGTGAAGACAAATACAAACTGCTCCATGAGTTGCTGACCTTGGGCCCATAAACCTTCTAGGGTTAATCCTCTTTGTTATAAGCACCTTCTCCTTCTTGTTCACTACTGTCCTATCACTGTACTTTTTCAGTGTTTTTTAAAAATATTTTAGCGTTTTTTATTTTTGAGAGAGAGAGACAGAATGTGAATGAGGGGAAGAGAGAGAGGGAGACACAGAATCCAAAGCAGTCTCCAGATTCTGAGCTGTCAGCACAGAGCCCTACCTGGGGCTCAAACCCAGGAATAGGAGATCATGACATGAGCCAAAGTTGGATGCTTAGCCAACTTAGCCACCCAGGCGCACTTCTACTTTTTAAGTGTTAAAAGGGGATGGGCAGATGGTGACTCTCAGGCATGCTGAAAGTAGGTGAGTCACCTTAAAGGCAACCTTCAGCTGCTCATAAATTAGTCTCCCATTAGCAGTGAGTATTTGGGTGTCACTTTGAATCGTTATTTTCCTTACTTATAAGTTTAAGGCATCCTCTGCCCTTTTTTTAATCTATTTTTTTTTTTGCTTCTGAGTTGTAATTCTTCATATATTTTTGATGTTAAATTTTTATCAGATACATGATATATTCTCCCATTCAGTAGGTTGCCTTTTCATTTTGTTAATGGCTTCCTTTGTTGTGCAGAAGCTTCTTATTTTTTACTTTATTATTTTTAAATATTTTTAATGTTTACTTTTGAGAGAGAGACAGAGCACGAGTGGGAGAGGGGCAGAGAGAGAGAGGGAAACACAGAATACGAAACAGGTTCCAGGCTCTGAGCTGTCAGCACAGAGCCCGATGTGGGGCTCAAACTCACAGACTGGGAGATCATGGCCTGAGCTGAAGTCAGATGCCTAACTGACTGAGCCATCCAGGTGCCCCAGAAGCTTTTGATTTTAATTTAGTCCCATTCAATTATTTTTGCTTTGTTTTCCTTGCCTCCGAAGTCATATTTTTGAAAAAAATCACTAAGACAATTGTCAATAAACATTCCATCTATGTTTTCTTCTGTCAGTTTTATGGTTTCAGGTCTTACATTAAAGCCTTTAATCCATTTTGAGCTCATTTTCATATATCATGTATGATAGTGCTCGAGTTTCATTATTTAGTATGTGGCTTTCCAGTTTCTCAACATCATTTATTGAAAAGAGTTTCTTTTCCATTATATATTCTCACCAACTTTGTCAAAATTTAATTGGCCATATAAGTGTGGGTTTATTTCTTGGTTTTTTATTCTGTTCCATTAATCTCAGTGCCTATTTTTATGCCAATACCATCCTCTTTTGATTACAGTACCTTCATAGTGCACTTAGAAATCTGGAGCATGAAACCTCTGGATTTGTTCTTTCTCAAGATTGGTTTGGTTATACATGGTCTTTTATGTTTTCATACAAATTTTAAGATTCTATGTTTTATTTATGTAAAAAAATAACATTGGAGCTTTCATCAGGAGTGTATTAAATCTGTAGATACCTTTGTGTAGTATGGACATTTAAAAATATTAATTATTCCAGTGCATGAGCACAAAATATCTTTTCTTTTATTTGTATCTTATTCAAATTTTTTCATTCATGCCTTATAGTTTTCAGTGAACAGGTCTTTCACCTTCTTGGTTAAGTTTATTCCTAGAAGTTTTATTCTTTTTGATAAAATTGTAAATGATATTTTTCTTTATTTATCTTTCTGATAGTCCATTACAAGTGTATAAAAATTCAACAGATTTTGTATATTAATTTTGTGTTCTGAAAATTTACTGAATGTATTTATTCATCTAATTGTTTATTAACGGGGTTTTTAGGGCTTTCTATATACAGTATCAGGTCATCTGCTGATAGTAAAAGTTTTATTTTTTCCTTTCCAATTTTGGATACATTTAATTTCTTTCTTGTCTAATTGCTAAGGCAATATATTGTTGAATACAAGTGGGAACTATGGATAGTAGGTATCTTTATTGTGTTCATGATCTTAAAAGAATACCTTTCAGCTTTCCACCATTGAGTGTGATTATGGCTGTGTGTTTTTTCATATATGACTTTTATTATCTTGAGGTATGTTCCCTCTATTCCCACTTCACTGAGAGTTATGATAAATGAATGTTGAATTTGCCAAATGCTTTTTCTGCATCTATCAACATAATTGTATGATAATTTTTCTTTCATTTTGTTAATATGGTGTAACAAGTTGATTGATTTGTGGGTGTTGAACTATCCTTGCATCACAGGAATAAATCCACTTGATCATGGTTCTTCCGTGTGTTATTAAATTCTTTTAGCTAATGGATTAAATACATAAATGTGAGACTTGAAATCATAAAAATTCAGAGATGAATAGAAGGAGTATCCTCTTTGACATCAGCTATAGAAACTTCTTTCTAGATGTCACTTTATTTTTTTTTCAACGTTTATTTATTTTTGGGACAGAGAGAGACAGAGCATGAACGGGGGAGGGGCAGAGAGAGAGGGAGACACAGAATCGGAAACAGGCTCCAGGCTCTGAGCCATCAGCCCAGAGCCTGACGCGGGGCTCGAACTCACGGACCGCGAGATCATGACCTGAGCTGAAGTCGGACGCTTAACCGACTGCGCCACCCAGGCACCCCTAGATGTCACTTTAAAAAAATGTTTATTTATTTTTGAGAAAGAGAGAGAGAAAGTGGGGGAGAGGAAGAAAGAAAAGTGTACAGAGTATCTGAAGCAGACTCTGTGCTGACAGCAGAAAACCTGATGTGTGGCTCAAACTCATGAACCATGAAATCATGACCGACCTATAGTCAGACACTTAACCAACTGAGCCATCCAGGCACCCCACTAGATATGTCTCTTGAGGCAAGGGAAACTAAAGCAAAAATAAATGGGAATACATCAAAATAACAAGCTTCTGCACAACAAAGTAAACAGTAAACAAAACTTGAAGGCAATCTATGGAGTAGGAGAAGATAGTTGCAAATTTTTAGCTGATAAAGGGTTAGTATCCAAAATATACAAAGAACTTATCAAACTCAACATCCTAAAAACAAATAATCCAATTAAAAAATGGGCAGAAGACATGAGTAGATATTTTTCCAAAGAAGACATACAGATGGCCAACAGACACATGAAAAGATTCTTAACATCACTCATCATCAAGGAAATATAAATCAAAACTACAATGAGGTATCACCTCACACCTGTCAGAATGGCAAAAATCAACAACACAAGAAACAACAGGTGTTGGTGAAAAGGTAACCCTCTCTCAGTGTTGATGGGAATGTAAACTGGTGCAGCCACTTTGGAAAACACTATGGATGTTCTTCAGAAAGTTAAAAATAGAAATACCCTACAATCCAGCAATAACACTGGTCGGTATTTACCTAAAGAATACAAAAACACTAGTTAAAAGGGATACATGCCCTCTGATGTCTATAGAAGCATTATCAGCAATAGCCAACTTATGAAAACTGCCCAAATGTGCCTTGACTAATCAATTGATAAAGAAGTGATATATATAGTCAATGGAATATTACTCATTCATAAGAAGAACAAAATCTTGCCATTTGCAATAACGTGTATGGAGCTAGAGAATATTATGCTAAATGACATAAAGTCAGTCACAGAAAGACAAATACCATATGATTTTTCTCATATGTGGAATTTAAGAAACAAACTAAAGAGCAAAGGTAAAAACAAGAGAGAATCAAACCAAGAAACAGACTAAACTATAGAGAATAAACTGCTGCTTACCCGCGACCATCTGGGGGGGGGCCATGAATTAAATAGGTTACAGGTAAGGAGTGCACTTGTTATGATAAGTGCTGGGTGTTGTATGGAAGTATTGATTCACTTAATTGTACATCTGAAACTAATATTACACTGTATGCAACTTTTGTTCCTGTTCAATAATTTTGAAGAGAATTGAGAAAGATAGGTATTCAATATTTGAATATTTGGTAGAATTCACCAGTGAAGCCATCTGATCTTGGATTGGGAGGTTTTTGTGAGGTTTTTGATTAGTGACTCAATCTCCTTACTAGTAATCGGTCTATTCAGATTTTCTACTTTTTCATGATTCAGTCTTGGAAGATTGTATGTTTCTATGAATTTATCCATTTCCTTTGGGTTGTCCAATTTGTTAATGTGTAATTGTTTATTGTGGTCTCTTATTCTTCGTGTTTCTGTCATATCAATTGTAACTTCACCCCTTCCATTTCTGATTTGATTTATTAGAGCTTCCTCTCATTTTTTTCTTGTTGGGTCCAGCTAAAAGTTTGTCAATGTTGTTTATCTTTTCAAAGAACCAGCTCTTAGTTTCACTGATATTTGTATTGTCTTAAAATCTGTATTTCATTTGTTTTTGCTTTGTTCCTTTCTTTTATTAACTTCGGGCTTTATTTGTATTTTTTTCTAGTTCCATTAGGTATAGGGTTAAACTGTTGAGATTTCTCTTGTTTCTTGAAGTAATGCTGTAGGAGAAGCATACTATAACTGTAATGCTATAAACTTCCCTTTTAGTACTATGTTTGTTGTATTCCATAGACTTTGGTGTATTGCATTTCTTCTTTCATTTTCCTATAGGTATTTTTTGCTTCTCCTTCAATTTATTCTATTATCTAATGGTGTTCAGTAGCATGTTTTCAATCTCTACATATTTGTAGTTTTTCCAGTTTTATTTTTTGTAGTTTATTTCTAGTGTCATACTTTTGTGGTTGGAAAAGATGCTTGATATAATTTTAATCTTCTTGAATTTATTGAGACTTGTTTTACAACCTAACATGTGGTCTATTCTGGGAATGTTCTATGTGCATTTGATAAGAATGTATACTCTGCAGCTTTTGGATGTCATATTCTTTATATATGTGTTAAGTCTATTCTAATGTGTCATTTAAAACCAATGTTTCCTTATTGACTTTTTTATCTAAATGATCTATCTACTGATGTAAGATATATATTTATCAATGCTATATCTTCTTGCTGAATTGACCTCTTTATCATATGAAGCACCACTATTTGTCTTAAAATCCCTGTTATAATGTCTGTGTTGTCAGATACGCAATACACACAGTAGCTTTCTTTTCATTTCCATTTGCATGGAATATTTTTTACTATTTCTTCACTCTCTTTTTGTGTTATTACTTTTGAAGTGAGTTTCTTTTAGGCAGCATATAGTCTCTTTTTCTATCCACTCAGCCACTCTTTATCTTTCAATTGCAGAATTTAGTCCATTTACATTTAAAGTGATTTTGATAGGTATGTACTTATTGCCGTGTGTTTTCAGTTTTTGTGGTTTCTCTCTGTTCCTTGATTCTCTTGCTCCCTTTCCTTGTGTTTTGATGGCTTTATTTAGTGTTATGTTTAAAATTCTTTTTCATTTTCTTTTGTGTATTTACTATGAATGTTAACATAAGGTTCACATATATAATCCTGTGACTGGTCTCTTTTAAATTAATAACAATTTAAATTTGAACACATTCCAAAACTCTACATTTTTACTCCCTCACATCTTATTATATTTTGATGTCATCTTTTACATCTTTTTTATTTTATGTATCCCTTAATTAATTATTGTGCTACTAATTAACTTTACTGCTTTTACTGCTTTACCTTCTTAAGAGTAACTTCGTAAGTGATTAATCTGATACCATTACTTCATATTTACCTTTTTCCAGTGAGATTTTCACTTTTTTATGCTTTCTTAGGGCTAATTAAAGCCATTTCTTTTCAGGTTAAATAAGTCCCTTTAACATTTCTTGTAAGGCCATTTTAGAAATGATGAAGTCTTTTAGTTTTGCATCTGTATGTTTGGAAAAATCTTCACATTTCCTTTGAATCTTAATGTTAAAATTTCCATGTAAGGTATTTTGGTTGTAAGTTTTTTTTTTTCCTTTCAGAACTTCAAATATGCCTTGCCACTCCTTTTTGGCTTACAAATTTTCTGCTGAAAGAACTGCTGATAGCATTATGGGGTTTCATTTGCATGTAACAATTTGCCTCGTGCTACTTTTAAAATTCTTTATCTCTTTTGACATTTAATTAATAATGTGTTTTGGTGTGGCACTTTTGGGGGTCATCTTATTTGAAACTCCTGGGCTTCCTGGACCTGAATGTCTGTTTTCTTTTTCAGGTTAGGTAAGTTTTCAGCCATTACATCTTCAAATATGTTCTCTTCCCTTTCTCTTTTTCTTCTTCTGTGACCTGCCTAATGTGAATGCTATTCCACTTGATATTTTCCCAGAGGGCTCTTAAGTTATCTTCATTTAAAAAAATTCTTTTAATTTTTGCTGCTATGTCTGAGTGAGTTTTATTCCTTTATCTTCCTGTTTACTGGTCCATTCTTCTATTTTATCCAGTGTGCTGTTGAACACATCTGATAAAACTTTCATCTGTTATTGTGTTCATCGGCTATGTGAATTTTGTTTTATACTTTATGTTTTCTCTTTGTTGAAATTATCACTGTGTTCATCCATTCTTCTCCTGAGTTCAGTGAGCATCTTTATGAACATCACTTTGAATTCTTTATCAGGTAGATTATGTATCTTCATATTATTAAGGTCTCCTCTTAAGGTTTTGTCTTTTTGTTCTCATTTGAAGCATTTTTCTGTTTCCTCATTTTGCTTGACTCTCTGTACTTTTTTCTTATGTATTAGTCAAAACAGCTACCTCCTTCGCTCTTGAAGGAGTGTCCTTGTGTAGGTGATGATCCTTCTTGTTCAACCTTGCCCTAGCTGTTAGTTGTCTCTCCCACCTTTGTGATTGCTTAAACCACCTGATTTTTCTTGATATGCCCCATTTTGAGGGTGCACCAGGACCTGTTAGTGATCCAAAGGAAAGAATCTCATTTAGTACCTTTTCAGGATGACTAGAATCCAGACTCTCAGGCAACAGTTCTTCAAGAATGCTAGTATATACACGCTTGTGGGTTTACAGTTGTAATCCCTGCGGGCCTCCAGACCAGGAGATCTGGAGTTGTGCCCTGGATAACAGTTGCAAAAATTCAGGGCTCCAGATGAGTGTATGAGTTTCTTTCAGGAAAGTATCATCAAGCTGTAGTGAGGTACAGAGGGTTTGTAAGGATAGTGTCTTCCTGTTTAAGTTTTTTTGGAGTGCCTCTTTGGCTTCTACATGTTTGGGAAACCTGAAGCCTGTCTGTCAGAATGAATTCCAGGATATGTAAATAGGCCCTTTTCACAGGAAAACTTGGGTTGTGGTTTAGTCCACTCTGTACAGTGCTCTGATTATGTTTGCCTGCCAACAATTGTCTTTCTGATTGTCACAGTCCCATGAAGCTCTGGAAATCCAGTCCTTTTGGCCACCATGGCCAGGTGATCAAGGTTTGTCCCTTGTGTGGTTTGCACAGGGCTGCTGACTTTAGCAAAGCATCTGGAGATTGTACAGGGTGGCACATAATCTATAGCTTCAGAAAGGCAGTTGAAAAACTATTTTATATGTCTTCTGTCTTCAGAATGTAGTGGGAGAATACCTTGTTTGTGCATATATTCCGGCTTTATGATGAGAGCAGGAGAATGCTATAATTGCCTACTGTCACCAGCCGTAGTAAGGAGTTTTGCAATTGTCTATACTAGCAGACTTTAGCTAGTTAATGGGAGTACTCTACAACTGTTAGTGCTCAAATACCACCACGAGGGAGTAAGGGAGCACTGCAACATTCACTCTTTTTGGCCTTGGCAAATGTTGTGGCTTCTCATCCCGCCCCCTTCCCCATCCCTGCAAGAGGATGCCAAATTTGAGCTTGTCTGACTGTGCTAGCAGGTTATGGGGAGAGTGCTACAATGGCATCCAACAGCACCTCCACCAACATACCCCCATATCAGCAATTAACCTGCTTCTAATATAGACTAAGAACTATTAAATTTCTGTTTTCTTTTTTTCACTAAGTCATATTGAGAGTGAGATGACAAAGGAGCATTTCAAGAGGGGAATCTCAGTTTCCTATAGCACTTTTTGTCCCCCAGATGTCAGCTGAGTTGGCTTCCCAAAGCAGACATTCTGGAACTTGTCACTCCAGTGCAAATGCCAGGGGGCAGGGTGCCCAATGTGGGGCACCAACCCCTCACTCCTCTGGGGAAAGTGCTTGTATGGTGAGATAATTCCCTAATGTGTGTTGCTGCACCAGGGTTTAGGTTTGTGAGTTCATGTCTCTGTGTCTCCTACCTATCTTGATGTGGTCCTTGTATTCGTTGTTGTGGAAAGAAATTCATCTGTGTTTTAGATCTTTTTCAGAGGGAAATGATGTAACCCAGTCCAAGATCATTCTGCTCACCACATCACAGGCCAGTAAGTTGAGGGGCAAGATGTTGGTGTAATGAAAGTGACTTTATTCAGAAATCCAGCAAGCCAAGGATATGGTAGATTATTGTCCCAAAGAACTATCTTCGCCAGCATGAGATTTGAGCTGCTTTTATGTTAGGAAGTTGGGGTAGAAGGAAAAGGCTAGAGTCAAAATGTGACTGATGTCAGTAGACATTCGCAAAGTTTGTGTAAATTCTTTTGTCTTTGGTCAATTGATATTTGCACACAGGAATCTGGTCATATTGTTCCTCTAAATCTTAAACATAGCACATTCATTTCTGTATGTACTTATCTCCTCAGTGAAGTTTTTGGTTAAAAAGCAGTTTGTTTTATTTATTTTTTTCCCCCAATTATCATCTATAAGCAAAATTCCTGCAATGATTAACATGCTTACATGGAAGACTAAGCAGAAGTTTCTAAGCTATAGTCACACAAGCAAGGGAAATTGAAGCAGTATGGAGTCAGACATGCTAAGTTTCTCTATGTTTCAATGATCCATAACTATCTGTAGATTTGGTATGTCCATAGGAGGAGAACAGCTCAGGATCTTCCTATGCCATGTCTTGGAACCCCTACCCCAACACACTTTTAAAGTATAGCTTATTGTTTTATGCAAGTATTTCCAAAAAATAAAATAAATGGAGGCTGAAAGTTCATTTTATGGGGCCAGTATAATCTTGATTTCAAAACCAGATAAGGAAAATACATGATAAAAATTATAGAACTATTTCTCTTCAGAATTTAAATACAAAATCTTGAATAAAATATTAGTTAACCATGTTCAGTATTAAATTTTTAAAAACTTATCTTTATCTGTGTATTTTATTACAAAAATTCAAGAATTGTTGAACATTAGAAAATTTATCACTGCAATTCACCATATTAATAGAATAAAGGACACATTTTATACATTATCTTAAATACAGAAAATCCTTTTTATGAAGTTCAGTGCATATTTATGATATAAACTATTTAAACATCAAGACTAAGAAAAAACTTATTTAACAAGAAATGTTCTATACCAGAACCCTACAGTAAACATTCTACTTGTGATAGAGAAATTTTTGACCTTTAATATCTGAAACTGTATAAAGATGTCCACTTTCAACTATTATTTTTTAATGGTAAGACTTGAGACTTTAACCAATATTGTAGGGAAAGAAAACTAGATAATTTAGAAAAGGATTGGAATGGAAGAGATAAAACTCTTCTTATATGCAGTTTATGTAATCTACCTTGGAAAACCAATAGAATAAGTTAACTATTAGAAGAGTTTAGCAGAGTGGACAGATAGATGGAAAATTATAACAATCAATATAATTTCTATATACGCACAATAATTAACAAGAAAATGTAATAAGAAACAAGATGACATTCACAGTAGCACCAAAAACTCTAAAATTTTGAGGAATGAAATTAAAAATATATAAGATATCTATGTAAAATTAAAAATATATAAGATATCTATGTAAAATATTTCTAACTTTAGAACATAGAATATGTTCTGAATAAATGGAAAGAGACTCTGTACTCATGATTAGGATAGCACATATTATAAAGATATGTTTCCCAAATGAATGTTTAATTCAAAGCAGTTCCAAACAATATAGTTGAAATTTTCAAAGTACTGATAAGCTTGCTCAAAATGTATGTAGAAATATAAAGATCCAAAACTAACTAAGTCAATGTTGAAAAGAATATTAAGGGGAGACTTGCCCTATTAGGTATTATCATACCTTAAAATTACAGTAATATCATTAGTATTATACTCACACACACACACGCATATAAAGCCAATTTATGATAAAGATGGCTCCATATTTCAGTGCTGAAATGATTATCTAGAAGATAAGATGAGAAAAACTAGCTTGATTCATGTAGGAAAATGAAACTGCATTTTTTCCCTAATACCACATTGAAAAACATGACTGTCAGATGGATTAAAGATCTAAATGTCTAAGGTAAAATGGAACAGTCAATAGAAGAAAATGTAGGAAATATATTTTTGACATGGGGCAGAGATTGATTTTGTTAAGTAAAACTGCAAAGAGCACAAAGTCTTCTTTTAATTGTCACAGGGGAAAAATCAAATGACAGAATAGAAGGAAATAAAGGGAATATGTCTAGAATATACAAAAAAACCCACACATTGATAAGAAAAACCCTTAATCAATAGAAAGTATGGCAAAGGAGATGAATACATAATTTCAGAAGAAAAGACCCTTAAGACCAACAAGCATTCAAATATATCCTCTAATTCAGTAATGAGATAAATTCAAGTGTAACAATAGTATATCACTTTATAACTGTTTAGACTGACAAATATTAGAAAGCTGAATAATCCTTAAATGGTAGTAAAGGTATCTAGAAACCTTTGGAGGTCGGTAGTAGACTGATAGAGTCATTCTGGACAAAAAAATCTTGCACTAGGCCAGATTAATTATATGGATACTTCCAATGATTTTGCTCCTGAGTGTATATTCTTAAAGTATTTCCACATAAGTTCATAAGAGTCAATAAATGTCTGAAAGATATTCACTTTGTTTCATTGTGTCATTGTTCTTGGTGGTGGGAATTTAGGGTAATTTGGATGGAACTCACTGGAACTGTGGATATGTAACATGTGGTGGATGTATGTCATGGAGTACTGTGCAGCAGTAAGAAATAACTTAGATGTACATGTAACCAAATTGAAGGGTATTAAAAGCAATACTTAGTAGGGATGACTGGGTGACTCAGTCAGTTAAGCATTCGACTTCAGCTCAGGTCATGATCTTTTGGTTCTTGAGTTCAAGCTCCGCATCTGGCTCTGTGCTGATGGCTCAAAGCCTGAAGCCTGCTTCAGATTCTGTCGGTCTCTCTCTCTCTCTCTCTGTCCCTCCCCTGCTCACACTCTGTATCTCTCTCTCAAAAATAAATAAACATTTAAAAAAGCAATGCTTAATAATGGGAAAAGTATTAAAAATTTTGTGTGATAATAAATACATAGCTTATATGTTTTATATGTTACATATTAAATATATTATATATATAAATTATATATATATATATGTTGTTTAAATTTTCACAATATTAAGCATTGCTTTTTTAAATGTTTATTTATTTTTGAGAGAGAGA
>NW_024420044.1:463479-473979 GCF_014898765.1 Herpailurus yagouaroundi | reverse complement strand
ATATGTTGTTTAAATTGAAAAAAAACATGCCCACAAAAAAAGCAATACGTATTTTATAGCAGCAAACAAAAATATACACATTAACTATATTAGAATTCTTGCCTACGTGTGTAAGGGTAAGAAGAAATAAGATTAGAAAAGTCTTGTATGGACTAATGATAATGTGGCATTAACTGAGGAATACGATTAACTTGACCATCTGCATCGGATGGCTCAGCACTGTGTAATCCCAGTGTAAGCAAAAATTAGAATAACAGCTGTTAGTCTAAGGTGATACCAACAGCTGTGGGATATGGTTGGTTTACCAAACTCAAGTACAACAAGGAATTATCAAAGGAGAATTTTGGTAATGATTAATGACCAACTATCTTACTTATACCCACACTGTGGTAATGAGTTCTGGGATTATTGAAAATACTAGTAGAAACTGGGTATTACACCCTGTTCCCCCTGAGCCTCCTCTCTTGTGAGGTTTTGGGGGTGAATTTTACCTATGTTTATCTAATGGAGGAATTTAAACTACTTTGGTAGTTTCTGTAAATAAAAGGCTTCCTCAGGGGTCATACACTCCCCAATTGTTCTTTTCATAATACTGTGAGTCCAGGACTCCTTAAACCAGTTATTTGAGCTTCCCTAACTTAGGTGTTCACCAAAATCTGCTAAGAAATCATATGAAGAAAAGGGCTTCTGTATCAGATTTCCAAAACTGGTAAATGGTAGACTGGATAGACATTTATATAGTTTGCTAAGATCAAAAGGCTATAAAGTCAGTGACTTACCTTACTTTGAATATTTTCTTTTTTTAATTTTTTTATTGAAGTATAGTTGACACACAATGTTACAAAAGTTTCATATTACCAACATAGTTATTCAACAACTCTACACCTTATCCTATGCTCACCACAAGTGTAGTGACAAGCTGTCACCATACAATGCTATTACAATACCATCTGCTATATTCTGTATGCTGTAGATTTCATCTCCAATATTTATTCATTCCATAAATGGAAACCTGTACCTCTCACTCTGCTTCACCCATTTTTCCCATTCCCCCCCCCCACCATCCTGTCTAGAAATCACCAGTTTGTTATCTGTATGTATGGGTCTATTTCAACTTTAGTTCATTTGTTTCATTTGTTTCATTTTTCAGATTCCAAATATAAGTGAAATCATATAGTATTTTTCTTTTTCTGGCTGACTTGTTTCACTTAGCCTAATGCTCTGTAGGTCCACCCATGTTGTAGCAAATGGCAAGATCTCATTTGATTTTTTATGGCTGAGTAATATTCCATTGAATATTATCTCCTTATCCATTCATTTATTGATGGATACTTAGGTTGTTCACATATGTTGGCTGTTGTAAATAATGCTGCGATAAAAATAGGGTGTATGTGTCTTTCAAATTAGTCTTTTTGTTTTCTTTGGGTAAAGACCCAAAAGTGGAACTACTGGATTGTATAGTATTTCTAATTTGGGGGAACCTCCATACTGTTTTTCACAGTGGCAGTACCAATTTACATTTTCACCAACAGTGCTCTAGGATTTCTTTTTCTCCACATCCTCACCAACACATTATTCCTTGTCTTTTTGATAACAAGAATTCTGACAAGTGTAAAGTAAGATCTATCTCATTGTGGTTTTGATTTGCATGCCCACAATTAGTGATGTTGAGAATCTTTTCATTTGTCTGTTAGCCATCTGTATGTATTCTTTGGAAAAATGTCTATTCAGGTCCTCTACCTATTTTAATACGATTATCTGGGTATTTTTGGTGCTGAGTTGTGTATGTTCTTTATATATTTTGGATATTAACCCCTTATCAGATATACCATTTGCAAATATCTTCTCCTATACATTAGGTCGCCTTTTCACTTTGTTGATTGTTTCCTTCACTGTGCAAAACCTTTTAATTTTGGTGTAGTCCCCATAGTTTATTTTTGCATTTGCTTATTTTTCCTGAGGAGACACATTTAGAAAAATGTTGCTAAGACTGATGTCCAGGAGATTACTACCTTTATAAAACTTCTAGGAGTTTTATTGTTTCAAGTCTCATATTTAGATCTTCAACCCAATTTGAATTTATTTTTTTGTATGGTATAAGAAAATGGTCCAGGTTTATTCTTTTGCATGTATTTTTCCAGTTTTCTCTGCCATTTATTGACAAGTAGTTGTCCAGTCTTCTCAGTGCCATTTATTGGAAAGACTGTCTTTTCCACATTGTATATTCTTGCCTATTTTGTTGTAAATTAATTGACCATATACATGTTGCCTTATTTCTGGGTTCTCTATTCTATTCCATCTACCTATGCATCTAGTTTTGTTCCAGAACCATTCTGGTTTTTTTTTTTTTATTTGAATATAGTTGACAATGTTACATTAGTTTCAGTTGTACAATATAGTGATTCAACTTCTCCATACATTATACTATGCTCACAACAAGTGCAGCTACCATCTATGACCATGAAATGCTGTGACATTATCATTGATTACATTACCAATGCTGTGCCTGATTTATGTGACTTATTTATTCCATAACTGGAAGCCTGTATCTCCTAATCCCCTTTATTTTGCCCATTCCCATCTTCCTTTGCAACATCAGTTTTGTCTTTGTATTTATACATCTGATTCTTCTTTTTTTTTTTAATTTTTTTTTAACATTTATTTATTTTTGGGACAGAGAGAGACAGAGCATGAACGGGGGAGGGGCAGAGAGAGAGGGAGACACAGAATCGGAAACAGGCTCCAGGCTCTGAGCCATCAGCCCAGAGCCTGACGCGGGGCTCGAACCCACGGACCACGAGATCGTGACCTGGCTGAAGTTGGACGCTCAACCGACTGCGCCACCCAGGCGCCCCATGATTCTTCTTTTTATTTATTCATTTATCTTATTTTTTAGAGTTCACATATGAATGAAATCATATGGTATTTGCCTTAACTTTGTAGTAAGTCTTGAAATCTCAGATTGTGATACCACCAGCTTTCGTCTTCTTTCTCAAGATAATTTTGGCTATTCAGGGTCTTTCATGGTTCCATACTAATTTTAGGATTTTTTGTTCTATTTCTGTTAAAAATACTATAAGAATTTTGATAAGGATTGCATTAAATATGTAGGTATCTTTGGTTACTATGGGCATTTTAACAACTTTAGTTTGTCCAGCCCATGAGCATGGTATTTCATTTCTTGGTGTCATCCTCAAGTTCTTTCATCAATGTTTTGCAGACTTCAAAGTACAGATCTTTTAACTCCTTGGTGAAAATTTCTTAGTTATTCCTTTTGCTCTAATTATAAATGGAATTGGTTTTGTAATGTCTATTTCTTGCTACTTCATTATTAGTGTATATAAATTCAGTTGATTTCTGTATATTAATTTTGTATGCTGAACTATACTGAATTTATTTATTACTTCCAATAGTTGTTTGGTGTAGTCTTTAGGGTTTTGTATGTATATTATCATGCCATCTGCAAATAGTGACAGATTTACTTCTTACTTAACAATTTAAAGACTTTTAAAAAAATTAATTCCAGTATAGTTAACATACGGTGTCATATTAGTTTCTGGTGTACAATATACTGATTCGACAACTTCATACATCAGCCAGTGCTCATCACTACAAGTGCACTCCTTAATCCCCATCACCTATTTAACCCATCTGTTCATGAGCATCCCTTCTAGTCACTATCAGTTTGTTCTCTATAGTTAAGAATCTGTTTTTTGGTTTGCCTCTCTTTCTTTTTTTCCCCTTTTGCTCATTCGTTTTATTTTTTTTTAATTCCACGAATCAGTGAAGTTATATGATATTTGTCTTTTTTCTGACTTATTTCAGTGTAATACTTTCTAGCTCCATCCATTTATTGAAAATGGCAAGATTGCATTTTTATGGTATATATTTAATATATATACCACTTTTTTGTCCATTCTTCAGTCAATGGACACTTGAGTTATTCCCATAGTTTGGCTAGTATAGATAATGCTGCTATAAACATTAGGGTACATGTATCCCTTTGAATTAGTGTTTTTGTATTCTTTGGGTAAATACTTAGTAGTGCAATTTCTGGGTCATAGGGTACTTCTATTTTTAACTTTTTGAGAAACCCAATACTGTTTTCCAGAGTGGCTGCACCATTTTTCATTCCCACCAACACTGAAAGAGGGTCCCCCTTTCACCACATCCTCACCAACACCTGTTGTTTCTTGTTTTGTTGACTTTAGCCATTCTGACAAGAGTGAGGTAATATCTCATTGTAGTTTTTATTTGTATTTTCCTGATGATGAGTGGTGTTGAGAATCTTTTTATGTGTCTGTTGACCATCTGTATGTCTTCACTGGAAAATGTCTATTCATGTCTTCTGCCCATTTTTTAACTGGATTATTCATTTTTGCAGTGTTGAGTTGTATCAGTTCATTATATATTTTGGATACTAACCCTTTATCAGATATGCCATTTGAAAATTTCTCCCATTCTGTAGGTTGCTTTTTAGTTTTGTTAACTGTTTCCTTCTCTATGCATGAGTTTTTTATTTGGATGAAATCCTAATAGTTTATTTTTGCTTTTATTTCCCTTGCCTCAGGAGTCATATCTAGTAAGAAGTTGCTGCAGCTGAAGTCAAAGAAGTTACCACTTGTGTTCTCCTGTAGAATTTTATTTGTTTCCTGTCTCATATTTAGGTCTTTAATCCATTTTGAATTTATTTTTGTGTATGGTGTAAGAAAGTGTTCCAGTTTCACTCTTCTGTATGCTGCTGTCCAGTTTTCCCAATACCATTTGTTGAATAGACTATCTTTTTCCCATTGGATATTCTTTCCTACTTTGCTGAAGATTAATTGACCATAGAGTTGTGGGTTCATTTCTGTGTTTTCTATTCTGTCCCATTGATCGTTATGTCTACTTTTTGTGCCAGTATCATACTGTTTTGACTATTACAACTTTGTAATATAACAAAGTCTGGAATTGTGATGCCTCCAGATTTGCTTTTATTTTTCAAAGGTTGCTTTGGCTATTTGAGGTGTTTTGTGGTCTCATGCAAATTTTAAGACTATTCCAGTTCTGTGAAAAATGCTGTTAATATTTTGATAAGGATTGCATTAAATGTGTAGATTGATTTGGGTAGTATAGACATTTTAGAAGTTTATGTATTTTGAGAGAGAGAGAGAGAGAACAAGCTGGGGAGGAACAGAGAGAAGGAGAGACAGAATCCCAAGCAGACTCCTCGTTATCAGCACAGAGCTTGAGGTGGGGCTCCAACTCAAGGACTGTGAGATCATTACCTGACCCGAGATCAAGAGTCAGGCACAACTTACTGCACCACCCAGATGCCTCCGGTAGCATAGACATTTTAACAATACATATTTTTCCAATGCATTAGCATGGAATGTCTTTCCATTTCTTTGTGCCATCTTCAATTTCGCACATCAGTGTTATAATTTTCAGAGTATAGGTCTTTCACTTCTTTGGTTAGATTTATTCCTAGGTATCTTACTATTTTTGGTGCAACTGTAAATGGGACTGTTTTAATTTCTCTCTCTGCTGATTCATTATTAGTGTATTCAATGCCATTGATTCCTTGATGTTCTGTATTCAATGCCATTGATTCCTTGATTTCCATTGATGTAAGTGCAGTGTTAAAGTCTCCCAGTATTACTGTATTATTATCTATTAGTTATTGAGAGTTTTATGTATTTCAGTTCTCCTATGTTAGGGGCATAAAGATTTATAATTATTATATCTTCTTGTTGGATTGTCCCTTTTATTATTATATAGTGTCTTTTTTGTTTTTTGTTAGTTTTTTTTAATTTTTTTTCAACGTTTATTTATTTTTGGGACAGAGAGAGACAGAGCATGAACGGGGGAGGGGCAGAGAGAGAGGGAGACACAGAATCGGAAACAGGCTCCAGGCTCTGAACCATCAGCTCAAAGCCTGACGCAGGGCTCGAACTCACGGACTGTGAGATCGTGACCTGGCTGAAGTCGGACGCTTAACCGACTGCGCCACCCAGGCGCCCCTAGTTTGTTTTAAAGTCCATTTTGTCTGATATAAGTATTCTTACTGTAGCTTTGTTTTGATATCCAGTTGCATGATGTTTCTCCATCCCCTCACTTCCTTTTTTTTGCCATCCCCTCACTTTCAATCTGCAGGTGTGTTTAGGTCTAAAATGAATTTCTTGTAGGCAGAATATAATTGGTCTTGTGTTATTCATTCTGTCACCGTATGTTTTCTGATTGAAGCATTTGGTCCTTTTACATTCAAAGTAATGTTTGATAGATATGTATTTATTGTCATTTTATTATTTGTTTTGTTGTTGTTTCTGAAGATTTACTCTGATACTTTCTTGTCTTTGTCTCATGTTTTGCTGATTTTCTTTAGTGATATATTTGGATTTATTTCTCTTTGTTCTTTGCATATTTATTAGTGGTTTTTGATATATGGTTACCATTAGGTTGGTATATAACCTTTTCTGCATATAGCAGTCTATATTATGTTGATGGTCATTTAAGTTTGAACACATTCTTTACTCCTCTCCTCCCCATGTTTTAGGTATATATTTTTATATTTTACACCCTGTTTTGGTGAGTTCCTTGACTGATTTTTTATAGAAATATTCATTTTTACTGCAATTCTGTTTCCTACTTTTATATTTAAATTTTGGTCTCTCCTTTCTGCCTAAACAGACCCTTTTTATATTTCTTGCAGGGATGGCTTACTGGTTATGAACTCTTTTAGTTTTTGTTTGCTGTGGGAAATTTCTTTATCTTTCCTATTTTGAATGATAGCCTTGCTGTGTAGAGTATTCTTGGCTGCAGATTTTTCCCATTCAGTACTTTGAATATATCATGCCACTACCTTCTGGCTTCTAAAATTTCTCTTGAAAAATCTTCTGGTAGTTTTGTTGGTTTTTCCTTGTAAATTCCTGTCTTCTTTTGTCTTGCTGCTTTAAAATTTTTTGCCACTATATTTTGCCAATTTGATTAAAATATTTCTTGGTGTTAGTTTTCTTTTGTTGATTTTGATGGGAGTTCTCTGTGCCTTCTGGGTCTGGATATATTTTTCCTTCCACAGTTTAGGAAAGATTTCAGCTATTATCTCTTCAAATAAAATTTCTGCAACTTTTTCTCTCTTCTTATTCTGGGTTCCTGTAATACAAATGGTATTATATTTGATGGAGTCACTTAGTTTCTTAAGTCTATTTTTGTCTTGCATAATTATTTTTTTTGCCTCTTTTTTCAGCTTCATTATTTTCCATTACTCAGTCTTCTAGGTCACTAATTCATTCCTCTGCTTCTTCCATCCTGCTGTGCATTCCATCAATAGCATGTTTCTCATTTCCTTTATTGAGCCCTTTATCTCTGCTATATTATTACTTATCTCTGTGGTTAGGATCTCAATGATGTCTTCCACTCTTTTCTCAATACTAGTGAGTATCCTTATGATCATTGCTTTAAATTCTCTATAAGACTTATGCTTATTTTGCTTAGATTTTTGGCCTTGGCCTTTCCCTGTTCTTTCATTTGGGATAAATTTCTGTCTCCTCATTTTGTCTTCTTCTCTGTCTGTTTCTCTGTGTTAAGACAGTCAGTCATGTCTTCTGATTTTGAAAAAAGTGACTTGCTGAAAAAGTCCTGGAGTGCTCTGTATGCATTTTTTCCTGTTCACCAGAATGTGGCACTTCAGGAGAGTATCCTATGTGTGTTGCTTATGCCCTACTGTTGTGTCTGAGTTACTTTTCCCTTCAGTGCTATTTTCTGCACTGTCTCTCTGCCTATTGTGGGTGTGGTTGTTCTCTTTGTTGTTAGTGGTATCCAGGTAGGCCAGCTATTAGGTGGCATTCCTACTGGCTAACTCGAGAGTGGGAGGCCACGTTAGCAAAATTAGAGCTGGTTCACTAGTCCTATGCCAGATCCCCTGAAGCATTGTGGCAGCTAGAAGCCTCAATCTGTGGCATCTAGGGGCACAAGGCTGGGTGCAGTGTGTGATAGCAGCTTTAAACCAGAAGCATGCATGCAATGGTTTAACAAAATTTGCCCTGAGCCCAGGCCTGAAGGTAGCAGGCTTGGAGTTTGTGAGTCTTCAGGAGGACTTGTGGGAATGGTGAACTGCTAACAGGTTAGGGAGCAAATGTATGTGAAGCTTCACTTCCTACAGATATCCCTGTTTAGGTGGTAGGGAAAGAAGGTAGCTACCTCCTCATTTTTGGAGAATTCCACCAACATGCCCCAAAATCAATATGAACATATCTATCACCTGTTTGCCTCTGGTGTTGTGTAAACTGCAATTTTATTTTGCCTGTCTTCACAGTTTATTGTCTTTTCAAGGATGGTGACCTAGCTATCACCCACCCTCCTTTCTCACCCAGTGCTGAGTGAGCTGACTTTTAAAGCTTCAGGCTCTAAGTTCCACTGGTTATACAAACTCATGTAGTTCAGTCCCTCTGGTTTTCAATGACAAATGATATGGGGATTAGTATTCCCCATGTGAGCTCCCTGGTGTGAGGGCCTGTTTCTCTGCCCTTTGCATTTAAGCAGCTCCCTCCCTCTTGTGGTCAGCCTCCCTCTGTGTTTCTGATCTTAACTTTTCAGATGCAGCTTCTTCTCTATATTTAGTTGTGGAGTTTGTTCTGGCAGTCTTTGGACTGCTCTCCAGTTTATTTGCTTGAATATGGATTATATCTAGTTGTAAATGTGGGACAGGATATGCTCAGAGTCCTCCTATTCTGCCATCTTCCCAAGCTTCTTCTGTCTGCATTTATTTTTTTATTCGTTGTTTTCTTCATTGACTTATTGGTTGTTTAGTAGTATGTTTTGTCTTCATGTGTTTGTCTTTATTCCAGTTTGTATTTATTACATGTGATTTCTGGTTTCATATTGTATGGTGGGTAAGGATGCTTACCATGTTGTGTTATAACATGTTATGTATCCTGAAGAAGGTTCCATGTGCAATTGAAAAGAATGTGTATTCTGCTGTTTTGGGATGGAATTTTTTTGTATTTATCTGTAAAGTCTATTTAATCTAATGTGTCATTTAAAGGTACTGTTTTCTTATATATTTTCTGGTTGGATGATCTATCCACTTACATAAGCGGGGTGTTAAAGTCCCCTAATAACATTGTAGTAGCATCAATTTCTCATTTAACATCTTTTAATATTTGCTTTATGTATTTAGGTGCTCCTATGTTGAGTGTATAGATATTTATAATTGTTATACCCTCTTGTTGAATGACTTCTTTATAATTTTGCAATGCCTTTCTTTTTCTCTTGTTCTAATCTTTTATTTCTTTATTTATTTGAGAGAAAGAAAGAGAGAGAAAGACTGTGGGCAGAGGACAGGGTAGGGGGGGAGAGAGAGAGAATCTTAAGCAGGATCCATGCTTAGCATGGAGCCCGATGTGAGGCTTGATCCCACAACCCTCGGATTGTGACTTGAGCTGAAATAAAGAGTTAGATGCTCTACCGACTGAGCCACCCAGGCACCCTTAAACTTTGTTTTAAAGTCTATTTTGTCTGGGGCACCTGCGTGCTCAGTCAGTTAACTGTCCAACTTTAGCACAGGTCATCATCTTGTGGTTTGCGAGTTTGAGCCCCACATCAGGATCTGTGCTGACAGCTCAGCACCTGGAGCCTGCTTCAGATTCTGTGCGTCTCTCTCTGCCCCTCCCCTGCTCATGCTCTGTCTCTCTCTCTCAAAAATAAATTAACATTAAAAAAAGTCTATTTTGTCTGACTTAAGTGTTATTATCCTTGCTTTTATTTTGCTTTCATTTGTATGAGATATGTTTTACCATCTTTTCACTTTCAGTATGCTTTTTTTTTAGGTTTTTTTTAATTTATTTTTTTTTTATATATGAGATTTATTGTCAAATTGGTTTCCATACAACACCCAGTGCTTATTCCAAAAGGTGCACTCCTCAATACCCATCACCCACCCTCTCCTCCCTCCCACCCCCCATCAACCCTCAGTTTGCTCTCAGTTCTCAACAGTCTCTTATGCTTTGGCTCTCTCCCACTCTAACCTCTTTTTTTTTTTTTTCCTTCCCCTCCCCCATGGGTTCCTGTTCAGTTTCTCAGGATCCACATAAGAGTGAAACCATATGGTATCTGTCTTTCTCTGTATGGCTTATTTCACTTAGCATCACACTCTCCAGTTCCATCCACGTTGCTACAAAAGGCCATATTTCATTTTTTCTCATTGCCACGTAGTATTCCATAGTGTATATAAACCACAATTTCTTTATCCATTCATCAGTTGATGGACATTTAGGCTCTTTCCATAATTTGGCTATTGTTGAGAGTGCTGCTATGAACATTGGGGTACAAGTGCCCCTATGCATCAGTACTCCTGTGTCCCTTGGATAAATTCCTAGCAGTGCTATTGCTGGGTCATAGGGTAGGTCTATTTTTAATTTTCTGAGGAACCTCCACACTGCTTTCCAGAGCGGCTGCACCAATTTGCATTCCCACCAACAGTGCAAGAGGGTTCCCGTTTCTCCACATCCTCTCCAGCATCTA
>NW_024420044.1:438201-458479 GCF_014898765.1 Herpailurus yagouaroundi | reverse complement strand
TCTGGGCTACTTGCACACTGCCAGGCTTGTGATGCTGGGGATCTGGCGTCTTAGCTGGGGTGGGTAGGCAAGGTGCACAGGGGCAGGAGGGGCATGCTTAGCTTGCTTCTCCTTAGGTGATCCACTTCAGGAGGGGCCCTGTGGCAGCAGGAGGGAGTTAGATCCGCTACCGGAGGTTTGGCTCCGCAGAAGCGCAGAGTTGGGTTTGCGCGGAGTGAGCAAGTTCCCTGGCAGGAACTGGTTCTCTTTGGGATTTTGGCTGGGGGATGGGCGGGGGAGATGGCGCTGGTGAGCGCCTTTGTTCCCCACCAAGCTGAGCTCTGTCGTCAGGGGGCTCAGCAGCTCTCCTTCCCTTTGTCCTCCAGCCTTCCCGCTTTCTGAGCAGAGCTGTTAACTTATGACCTCTCAGACGCTAAGTCGCGCTTGCTGTCGGAACACAGTCCGTCAGGCCCCTCCGCTTTTTGCAAGCCAGACTCGGGTGCTCTGCTTGGCCGGCGAGCCGCCTCTCCACCCAGGCTCCTTCCCGCCAGTCCGTGGAGCGCGCACCGCCTCGCCGCCCTTCCTACCCTATTCCGTGGGCCTCTCGTCTGCGCTTGGCTCAGGCGACTCCGTTCTGCTAATCCTCTGGCGGTTTTCTGGGTTATTTAGGCAGTTGTAGGTGGAATCTAAGTGATCAGCAGGACGGGCGGTGAGCCCAGCGTCCTCCTATGCCGCCATCTTCCCTCTCCTCCAATTCTGCTTTTTTTTAGGTTTGAAGGGAGTCTTTTCCTAGCAACATATGAATGGCTGTTGTTATTTTGTCCATTCTGTCACTTTATGTCTTTTGATTAGATCATTTAGACCATTTACATCAAAGGAGATTATTGATAGGTATGTACTTATCTGCAATTTGTTGATTGTTTTCTTGTTGTTTTTGTCCTTCTTTTCTGTTTCTTCTTTTGATCTTTTTCCTTGTGGTTAATACGTTTCTTTGGTGTTGTGCTTGGCTTTGTTTATCTTTTTTGTATCTATTATAGGTTTTGGTTTGTGGTTGCAATGGGGTTCATATATCATATTCTAAGTATATATCAGTGTATATTAAGCTTTGGTCACTTGATTTTGATATGATTTCACTCATATTTGGAATTTAAGAAACAAAACAGATGAGCATTGGGGAAAGAAAAAAAAGAGAGAGGGAGGCAAACCATAAGAGAGACTCTTAACTCTAGAGACAAACTGAGGGTTGCTGATGTGGGGCGGGCAGGTGGATGGGCTAAATGAGTGATGGGTATTAAGGAGAGCACTTGTGATGAGCACTGGGTGTTATATGTAAGTGATAAATCACTAAATTCTCCACCTGAAACTACTATTATACAATATGTTATCTAACTGTAATTTAAATAAAAACCAGAAATATTAAAAAAAATTATTTTGAATACATTATAAAAGAAATTGTATTTATACCCCCTCCACATTTTATGTCTATGTTGTCATATTTTACCTCTTTATATTTTGTGAGTCCCTTTAACTTATTTTCTAGACATACTTGATTTTACTACTTTTGCCTTTACTACTTTACCACTTTACTACTTTTGCCATCAAACTTATTTTTTAGACATACTTGATTTTACTACTTTTGCATTTACTACTTTACTACTTTTGCCATCATAATAGATTTATAAGTGATTGCTCTACTACCTTTACTATACGTTAGCTTTTACTCATATAGTTTTTCCTTTCGTAATTTTCTTCTAATTACAGCCTTTCTTTTCCACTTAAAATTTTTCCATTTACATTTCTTGTAAGAGTGGCTTAGTGGTGATGAACTCCTTTAACTTTTGTCTGTGAAACTCTTTATATCTCCAATTATAAATGGTAGCCATGCTAGGTACAGTATTCTTGGTTGTAGGTTTTTTTTCCCTTTCAGCACTTTGAATATATCATGCCACTCCCTCTTGGCCTGCCAAATTTCTGCTGAAAAATATGCTGATAGCCTTGAGGGTGTTTCCCTTGCATATAACTAGTATTCTCCATTTCTGGTTTTAAAATTTTGTCTTAATCTTTAATCTTTAACATTTTAATTATTTTGTGTCTTTGTGTAGACCTTATTGGGTTCATTTTGTTTGGAACTCTCTATGTGTTTTGAACCTGGATCAGTTTTCTTCCTCACGTTAAGAGAGTTTTCAACTAATATTTCATCAAGTTTTTTGCCCCTTTATCTCTTTTCTTCTTCTGGGACATCTATAATACAAATGTTTGTTTGCTTGATGTTGTCCTCGAGATTCCTTAACCTAAATTCATTTTTAAAATTAAGTTTTGTTCTATTCAGCTTAGGTGCTTTCCTTTACTTTGTCTTCCAGATTGCTAATTCATTTTTTTACAACCTCTGATTTACTCTTCTCTCCAGTGTAGTTTTCATTCCTATTATGTATTCTCCAACACTGATTAGTTATTTTTTTATATTTTCTATCTCTTTGTTGAAGTTCTCACTGAGTTCATCCACTCTTCTCTCTGGTCCAATGAGCATATTTATGACCATTACCTTGACATCTTTATCAGATTGGTGATGTCCATTTCATTTAGTTCTTTTTCTGAGGTTTTATCTTGTTATTTTGTTTAGATAATATTCTTGTCTTCTTATTTTGTTTGACTTTCTGTGTTTGTTTCTACAGATTAGAAATAACAGCTGCTTTTCCTAAACTTGAAGAAATAGTCTTGTGTATGGAACTTCCCTGTGTAAACTGTGTTTGCCTGGCAAATTTTATTGGCTGACTTGAGCTGTGGCTGGCATGGGCTTGGCATCCCAAGGCATTCTGTTCTGGGACTGCTCTGGTGAGAAGGCCAGAGCTGAAGCAAAGAGAGTTTTGGGGTTGTCTTAAGTGTCTCCATATAAAGGGCACCCTGGAATCACAACCAAAGTTGATGTGGGTGTAACCTAGGGTTTATTGTGTCTGTATGCACGGAGGGGAAATTTTAAGCTAAAGTGGGAATAAGCCAAAGTGTCCTGGAGTGTTCCACACAAGGTGCTCCACACACAGCTCCTGCCCAGGTGTGGTGGGTAGAGGTGAGGCAAGCATGGGCAGGGGGTTCTTGGGATCCTCTATGCAAGGTGTGCCCTCGTGTGGTGGCTGAAGAGAACCATTCAAGGACTGGGAAATACAAAATCCCTCTGTAGCTGACAGTGTTCTGGAAAGTCATCTGGAGTTAAACTGGTATGGGCCAGGAGTGTACTGTGGTTCCTTGTGAACTGTCACCTTGGTCAGGTGGCTGCAGTTGTAGTGAACACTGACCAGGAGTATATCAGTGTGTCCTGTGATGGGACTGCCTTGGTATAATGGCTTGAGCTGGTGTGGGCTAGAGGCCCAGGGCGCCCTGAGGCAATAAGCTGGGTATGGGGCCCAGAAACCACTCTCATGCACACTGTCAAGGTGGAGAGGAAATGTAGACTTTGGAGCTTGCCAGTCCCTCTGATATGGAGAGATTTCCAGGAAATTCACTGCCATTTGGAAGAGTTCTTGGATTGCATATTTTCTATTATACTTGCTCTTTCAAGCCATGGTGGTTTTTTCATTTATGTGCCCCAGGACATCCACGGCTGGTGTGGGCTAGGGATCTAGGGCTTGCTGAGGTGGCAGGAAAGCTATGATGCCCAGACCCCTCTCCCATCTGTTCTATCTTGAATGGTTTCTATTAGTTTCTGGCAATTGGGTGGTAGTATAAATGCTCCATAAAGAAAGTTTCTTTCTGGAATGTTCTCCCCCAAACACCAGGTACTCATCATTATACTGTTTGTACTGAACAATAAAATATCAAAGGCCTACTTGGTAGTCTTCCTCAATAATATAAGGGTTCCTTAGTTGTTGTTGTTTTTTTTTACACTTGGGCATCAATGGTGCCAAGAATGCAAAGAAGTACCAGGGGATGCCCATAGCTGTAATAAGAGGGAATATTCTTGGTAGTTTGGTGGAATGTGTTACTTTACGCTAATAATAGATGTCAAGTATGTCGACAAATGGCAATGTTCACAGGTATTAACACCAGAATGTTACTATTTGGTTAGCAGTTTTAAAGTGCTGAGTAAAGAAGAATTGGACATCATTCTAAAGCATCTTCAAGATCTTCTGAAATATTGGAGGACAGACTCAATGTTAAATCAGAAATCTGTGACTTGATACATTGAAGAGGTTGAATACCTTATTGATAAGCAGATTGTCAAGTAGTTAGACAAAAAGTAGATTTAGAAAACAATTTGTTAAATTTTTGTGAGAGTATGGAATATTGCTGAAACAATCTTTTGGAAAAGTTGAAGGTGGGAAAGAACCCAAAGATGAAATCAATTTGATGCTGTCTCAGGAAATTTGACAGGCGGCATCACCACTATACTAATGAGGATGTCTCAGGAAATCTGAGAAATTATGGAGGGTTGGTAGCAAAAGTCTGGATAAAGATAGGCTCTGAATTTGTGTCTATTTGCAATAAGCTTCAGTCTTGGACTTCAAGCCTTATTTTGCCAGAATGCAAGCCACACCACCAAATGGTAATCCTTAGGAATTTGGGTGACATGTAGTTTGGTGCTGATAGGTAGAGGTCTTCACCTGTGATTCTGCAAAAATTTATTAAGAGAGTATGGCGGCTTTTGGTGTCCTATTCATACATCCTAGTGTGACACATGAGACCTCCATAAAATTAAACACACAATGATGTGCCATTTCATTACAGTTTCCAGTAAAATAAGCAGCATTTGGTAGTGGTTGGAAACATTGATAAATTTACTTTTTAGTTCTAGATTTTTGTATATTGCATCAAATCTTATACATAGACAATTGTGGCTTCTGTAGATAGTTTTACTTATTTCTTTCCAATCTATGTGCCTCATTTTTATTGCAATGGCTATGACTTCCAGTAAAATATTGAAAAGAAGTCATGAAAGTCAACACATTTTCCTTGTTACCAATCTTTTGGAGAATTGTTTCAGTGAAAAGTTCACATTTAATTATGATGATAGCTGTAGGATTTTAAAATAACTTTTATTAGGTTGAGCCACTTTTATTCATAATTTTCTGAGAGTTTTCATCATGAATGGGTTAGAATTTCTCAAGTACTTTTTGGACACATTGAGATGATCATGTTTTTTCTCCCTTATTCTATTTTAACATTTTAAATTAATTTATTTTTTGGATATTAAACCAACTTTTCATTCCAATGCACAGCTTATCACACCCTTGTCCAATTGTAACTGTGATGGACATTACTCATTAGAGTAATTCTGGCTTAAGAACGGTATGATTTATTCAAGGGCTCGGACCTCTTAGGACTGAAGATTTAGGTCATAAAGTATATCATCAAGACCTACAGAGCTAAGAGCTCAGGGTGAAGGAACTTTACAATGGATAATAAAGGATGGAAAGGATGAAGATGAGCATCAATTTTTGCCTCAAGACCAAATGTAACAATGGAAGATATAATTCATTTCACTAGATTCTCTATTTTTGGTTTCTCCTCAGAAATATCATATAGGAACTATGGAAGAGCTGCTCTTGAAAATATATGGAAATTTAGATTATTGTAACACAAAATGTAGACTGTGACAATCATGGGACTATGCCCCCATTGGATCATCCTTCAGAAATAACCTTCTATGAGAAGTATAGTTAGCTGGAAACCTCAAACTGCTACACCTTTGACACTCACCTCAGCATTCATATAAATTCCACGCTACCTCTACATTATGTTCCCAGCTTATGATTAAGCATCATGGTGGTATAAGAGTTGGAATTTCAACGTTTATTTATTTTTGGGACAGAGAGAGACAGAGCATGAACGGGGGAGGGGCAGAGAGAGAGGGAGACACAGAATCGGAAACAGGATCCAGGCTCTGGGCCTCTGAGCCATCAGCCCAGAGCCTGACGCGGGGCTCGAACTCACGGACCGCGAGATCGTGACCTGGCTGAAGTCGGACGCTCAACCGACTGCGCCACCCAGGCGCCCCAAGAGTTGGAATTTTCCTATCTAATCAGGGATTCTTCTAGTATACAATCTTTGCTCTGGTGTTCCCTATTGGCTTGGTTGAAATATTATAAGAGCTGTGCTGCAGCCTGACTCTCTTTCTACCCAGTCCTCCTTTCTTTCCACTCTCTTGTTTCAATTGTCAGACCTGATGAACTCTCTAAGGTTCTCCTTGTCTACTAATGCCCCTATCCTTTTATTGATCAAGGTCATTTCCCTAATCAATCTATTGCCCTTCTAATTCTATCTTGATGTCTACTTTCTGTAGGATCTTAACTAACACAATATATCTGACAAAAGATTTGAAAATAGAATATTAAAGAATTTGCAAAACAATAATAAAAAGACAATAAACTACATCCTCTGTCCAAATGGGTAAAAGACTTGAACAGAAGCATTACAAAAAGATAAATAAAAGGCCAATAGACATATGAAACATCATTTGTTATAAGAGAAATGCAAATTTAAACCAAAATGATATACCAGTACACATCTACTGCAATAGCTAAAATGACGGGCATCACCAATTATAAGTGAAAATGTACAGCCACCGAAAGTATTATACATATCTGTGGAGTGTAACATGGCATGGCAACTTTAAACAAAATTTTAACAATTTCTTATAAAGTTAAATGTGTACCTACCCTATAATGCAGCAGCTCCATTTTTATGTATCTACCAAGAGAAGTGAAAACATGTCCACACAAATAATTGTATTTGGATATCCAGAGCAGCTTTATTTAAGAGAGCTAAGAAATACAAAAATCCATGGGGCACCTGAGTGGCTCAGTTGGTTAAGTGTCCAACTTTGGCTCAGGTCATGATCTCGCATTTCATGAGTTCAATCCCTGCATTGAGCTTTCTGCTGTCAGCATGGATCCTGCTTAGTATTCTCTGTCCCCTTCTCTCTCTGTTTTTTCCTTTACTTGCTCGCTTTCTCTCTCTCTCTCTCTCTGTCTTAAAAATTAAAAAAAAAAACATCAAAAAAAGAAGTAGAAAAACTCTAAATGACTATCAAAGGGGTAATGGATAAAACATATTTGGAATATTAATATAATGGAATACTCCTCAGCAATAAAAGTCTGAATAAACATGAGCATGGGAAGAATCCAAGATAGTAGCATAGAAAGATCTGAACTCATCTCCTCATATGGACACACCAAATCTATAGTTATATATGGATCATTTCCCTCTTGAAAAAGTTCTAAGAAGTAGATGAATTTCTCTCCACAACAAAAAAATAAAAAGACCCCATTGGGATGGGGAGGATAGGCAGAGACACAGTCTCACAAAAAAAACCTCCATCATGGAACAACAAAATACATTAAGTGCCTCACCAGACAGGCATTTTTCCCACAGGAATGAGATCATTCCTCACATTGGGCAGTCTGGTCTCTGGGATCTGCACCAGAAAGACAAGCTTCCAGAACATCTGGCCAGGAAAACCAATGGAATTGATGTCCAGCGGTCCCAAAGTGCAACAGGAAAATGAAATTACTCTCTTGGAGGTATTGCATGTGTTCTTCCTTGCCCTGAGACCCAGTGAAAAAAGAGCGGTTTGAAAAGCGCCTCAATTATATTTGAAAAAAATTTATTTGATTATCTGAGGACATTGTCTGGTGGGTCAAGAGACATTTGAGATGCTTCCTGGAGAAAGAAGTGCTGGTGGATGTCATTGTTGCACTCTCCACATAGATTGCTAGCATAGAAAGGTGAGTCTAGATGTAGTAACTTCCCACCACTTTGCAGGGAGAAGTGGGGGAAAGTGGTCAGGGCACTTGGTGAGACAGGAGAGCATGGGTGGTTGCAGCACTCACGTGCTCTCTGGCATGGTGGGTGATCACAGATGGTTGTGGAGATCTCCAGCTTCCTAGCTAAGGTCTGTGAAAAACTCTCCCCCAGAGTTTGACAGGGGCTGGCCAGTGAAAGTAGTCCTGGCATTCTCCTACTCTCACCCTAAAGCCAGTGCATATGTAAAGACATGCTGAAGTTTATGGGTGAACACCATCAACACATTTTCCTGCTACATTTCTGAAGCTAGCGTGCTCCACCCACTACACTCTCCAGTAGCTTTGTTAAAGCCACATGGTGCACATAGTGCAAATAGGTAACACCACTTGATTGCCTGGCCTTGATGGCCAAGAGGGCTGGTGTTATAGAACTCTCCAGGACTGAAATAGAAAAAAAAAAAAAACAGTACTTGGCAGGCCAGCACCCCCAGGACACTGCATAGACAGCAGATTGAACCACACCCCAGTCTTTCCATAAAAAAAGGCTTATTAGACTGAAGCTTCAACCTAAAAGAAAGGCATTAAGTTTCCCACACATCTACAGGCTAAGGAGGCACTGCCATGGAATGTAAGCAGGAAAATACTATCCTTGCACACCACAGTGACTTGGCTACAACTCAATGAGGCTTCCTCAAAAGGAGATTATATACTTATTTGGTGCCCCAATTTTTGCAACTATTGCCCATGGGACATATCTTGATATGTTGTTCTTGAGGCCAGCAGGTATTACACTTGTGAACTCACAAGAGTGTATATATTTGCATACTTTAAAATGGCTCACTGGGAGTCTGGTTTCCAATCAGCTTGAAACTAGGTGCTGAGATTCCTCCCTTGGGATCACTGACAAATCATGGTACACCCTCAAAATAGGAGCATATCAAGAATAGTTCAGGTGAGGCGCCTGGGTGGCGCAGTCGGTTAAGCGTCCGACTTCAGCCAGGTCACGATCTCACGGTCCGTGAGTTCGAGCCCCGCGTCGGGCTCTGGGCTGATGGCTCAGAGCCTGGAGCCTGTTTCCGATTCTGTGTCTCCCTCTCTCTCTGTCCCTCCCCCGTTCATGCTCTGTCTCTCTCTGTCCCAAAAATAAATAAACGTTGAAAAAAATTAAAAAAAAAAGAATAGTTCAGGTAGTGTATACAATCACAAAGACTGAAAAACAACCAAGAGACAGGGCAAAGTTAAATGAGAAGGACCATCTCTTACACAAGGCCACTCCCTCAAGACTGAGAGAAACAGCTGTTTTGCCTGATACATAGAAACAGAGAGTCAAGAAAAATTAAGAAACAGAGAAATATGCTCTCAAGGAGCATAGAACAAGAGAAAACCTCATAAAAAGTCCTTAATGATATGGAGATAAGTAATCTACCTGAAAAAGAATTCAAAGTAATGGTCATAAAATTGTTCACTGAAGTCAGGAGAAGAATGGATGAACATGGTGTGACCTTCAACAAATAGGTAGGAAACATAAGACATAAGAAAATACCAAACAGAAATCACAGAGCTGAGAATACAATAACTGAACTCAAAAATTCACTAGAGGGGTTCAACAGCAAATTTGATGAGGCAGATGAATCGGCAAACTGGAAGAAATGAAATGGTCCTCACCGAGACATCAAAAAGATTTTAAAAAGAAGATAACTTAAGGGATCTCTAGGAGAGCTTCAAGCCAAACAACATTTGCATTGAGGTATCCTGGAAGGGGAAGAGAGAGAGGGGAAGAAAACTTATTTGAAGAAATAATGGCTGGAAATTTCCTTAAGCTAGGAATGGAAATAGACATTCAGATCCAGGAAATCCAGCAAGTTCCATATAAGATGAGCTCTAAGAGCACCATTACAAGACACATTATAATTAAAATGTCAGAAGTTAGAAATAGAAAATCTTTAAAACAAAAGGAGAAAAACAAATTATTATGTACAAGGGAAATACCATAAGGATATCAGCAGATTTCTCAGCAGAAAGTTTGTACACCACAAAGGAATGGCATAACATATTCAAATTATTGAAAGGAAAAACTTCAAACCAAGAATACCCAGAAAGATTATCATTCAGATTTGAAGGAGAGATTAAGAGTTTCCCAGACAAGCAAAAGCTAAAGGAGTTCATTGCCAGTAAACTAGACTTACAAAAAATATTAAAGGGACTTGTTTAATCTGAAAATAAATGATACTAATTAATCACAAGAAAATATACAAAAGTAAAAATATTACTGAAAAAAATAAAGATAAAGGTTGTGGAATAATCGCATATAAATTTGTTAAGAATGTTAAAATACAAAGTGGTAAAGTTAACTAAAACTATAATAATTAGTTAAAGAATATATAAAATAAAAACATGTAAAAGGTGATGTAAAACACATAAAAATGATGGCAGGGTGAAAATATAGAGTTTTGGAATATGTTAATATTTAAGTTGTTATCAACTTAAAACATACTATTATATACACAGGATGAAATATGTGAACCTCACGGTAATCACAATCCAGAAACCTACAGTAAATACACACACAAAAAAGAAAGTAATCTAAACATACACTAAAACAACTTACCAAACCACAGGGGAACGGAGCAAGAGAAGAAGGAAAGAATGGAGAAGTGCAAAAACAGCCAAAAACAATTAACAAAATGGCAACAAATAAATACTTAGGAATAATTACTTTGACTGTAAATGAACTAAATTCTCCCATCAAAAAACAGGGTTGTTGAATGGATGAGAAAGCAGGACATATATGCAAACTTCCTGCATGAGACTCACTTCAGAAATAAGGACACACACAGACTGAAAATGAAGGGATAAAAAAAATATACTCCATGCAAATGGAAATGAAAAGAAAGTTGCTATATCTATACACATATGAGGCAAAAAAGAGTTTAAAACAAAGACTAATAAAAAACAAATGGTAAGCACTACATAATGATAAGAGTCAATCCAGCAATAAAATATAACATTTATAAATATATATGCACCCAATATAGATGGCAGCAAAATTTATACAGCAAATATTAACAGACATAAAGGGATAATAATAATAGTATAGGATTTTAATACCTTACCTACATCAATAAATGGTAGGTCATCCAGATAGAAAATCAATAAAGAAACATTGTCCATAAATGACACATTAGACCATATGGACTTAACAGAATGTTCTATCAAAAAGCAGCAGAATACACACTCTTCTCAAGTGCACATGGAACTTTATTCAGTATAGATCACATGTAAGTCCACAAAACAAGTCTCTTAATAAAATAAAAAAGATTGAAATCATATCGAGCATGTTTTTGTATCACAAAGGTGTGAAACTAGATATTAATTACAAAAAGAAAACTGGAAAAAAACACAAATACATGGAAATTAAACAATATGTTACTTTAAAAATACTGGGAAATAGAATTACTCAAAGGAGAAACAAAAAAATACCTAAATACAAACAAAAACAGAAATGCAACACATCAAAGTCTATGGGATATAGAAACAGTGGTTCTAAAAGGGAAATTCATAAGTGAAATCAGTAAAATTGCAGGATACTAAGTATGGAGATGTGATTTAGGAGACAAATGGATACTGGCTTCCACAGAGGGGAGGAAGCCACAGTCTTGCAGAAAGGTGAAAGAGTCAAGCACACAGGGGATTACACAAGGAGAACATTACCCCAAAGCCATTGGCTTGGAAAATGAGAGGGGTTAGATTTTGTGAATTTTTGAAACCAGAAGGATTAAAGCCTGGAGTATTAAATGTCAGTGGGCCTGGAAGTGAAAGAGCTTGGGGAGCACTGCACTACACCTGGAGAAGGCAGGCAAAAACCCCAGGAGAAGGCAGCATGGAAACAATGATCTGAAGAATGCCTGACACACAGTGGAGAGATTATTCCTTCTTCTCAGAGCATGTCCAAGAGAGTCAGAGTTCACTGAGACACCTCTCCTGGAACAAAGGAGCTGGCTGGCACCATTTACATCACTGACCCTCAGTATAAACACAGAGCCACTTGCAAGAAGCATCACAGCACAAACACTGGCTGCCTAACATACACCAATTTCCCCCGCTCCGCCTTCTAATGGAACTGCCCTTCTCAGTCACAATTCCCTCATTCCCAGTGCATTAGGGCCCTTCCCCAGAAGACCAGCACAAACACCTGCATCTTCTGTGTAGATATGCAAGACTTCAGTTCTGGTGGAAATGATCCCAGGTTTCATTTCACAAACAGACCAAAGCACACTTATATAAAACTCACCACATTAAGATGAAGGACCGAACACTGCTCACAGCAGGAGAGCCTCTAGAGACGACTGGCTTGAAGGATAGAGCAGATAAAACACAATAGCAGAGAGCACATTGCACACATTGAAGACACTCCTTGAATTTCCAGGCCCTAGGCACTACACAACCTCTTTTTCATAAGGTTATTACTTTCAGGATCAGGAGACATAACCAAATTTTCTAAAACACAGAAGAAGGTAGAGACAGACAAAATGCCAAGACAGAGGAATTTATCCCAAATGAAAGAACAAGAAAAAGCTATGGCCAGAGATATAAGAGTAACAGATACAAAAAGAACACCTAATGGAGAATTTAGAGCAAGAATACTAAGGATACTGACTGAACTTGAGGAAAGAATAGAAGACATCAGTGAGACCCTTACCATAGAGATAAAAGAGATAAAAAAGGATCAGAGATGAAGAGCAGAATAAATGGGATTGGAAAGAGGTTTAGTTCAATGAACAGCAGGCTGGAAGAATCAGAAGAATGAGTGACCTAGAACAAAAATTAATAGAAATTAATGAAGCTGAACAAAAGAAAGAAGAATTATGTGACACAATAGACTTAAGGATCTCAGTGACCTCATCAAATCTAATAACAGTGATTTTATAGGAGTCCCAGAAGAAACAAAGAGAGGAAGTGGGCATAAAATTTATTTGAAGACCTAAGACCTGAAAACATCCCTAAATTGGGGAAGGAAATAGACACTCAGATCCAGGAGGCACAGGGGACTTCCCTCAAAATCAATAAAAGCAGATCAACATCAAGACATATTGCGATTAAATTTGCAAAATATACTGGTAAAGGAAAATCTTAAATGCAGCAGAAAAAAGAAGCCAGTAAGTTACAAGGGAAAACCATAAGGCCATAAGGCTAATTAGAGATATCTCACCAGAAACTTGACAATCCAGAAGGTACTGGCATGATATATTCAATGTGCTGAATGGGAAAAATCTGCTTCCAAGAATACTCAATCCACTAAAGCTACCTTTCAGAATAGAAGGAGGGATAAAGAGTTTCCCAGACAAAGAAAACTAAAGGAGTTCATGACCACTAAACCAGCCCTGAAAGAAATATCAAAGAGGAATATTTAAGTGCAAAGGAGAGACCAAAATTGACAAAGACAAGTAAGTATCAGAGAAATTTTTTCATAAAATGACAAAACATGTAAAAAAATTGCAATACATAGATATAAATAAAAACTTACTTTGAATGTAAATGGACTAACACTTGAATCAAAAGACAAAAGGTGTCAGGATGTATAAAAAAAAAACAATATCCACCTATATGCTGCCAACAACAGACTCATTTTAGAGCTAAAGATACCTGCGGATTGAAAGTGAGACAATGGAGACACATTTCTCATACAAATGGATGTCAAAAGAAAGCCAGAGTAGGAATACTTAGACAAACTGGACTTTATTTTTTTATTTTTTTAAAATTTTATTTTTAAGTAATCTCTATACTCAATGTCATGCTAGAACTCACAACCACAAGATCAAGAGTTGCATGCTCTCCTGACTGAGCCAGCTGGGCACCCCAGGAAAAAATATACTTTAAAACAAAGACTGTAACAAAAAGGCAAAAAAGGGCACTATATGATCATAATGGGGACAATCTGACAGAATATATAACAATTGTAAATGTTTATGCATCCAACATGGAGGAACCCAAATATGTAAAACAATTAATGAAAAACATAAAGGAAATAATTAATGCTACAATTATAACACAGGATTTTACCAGCCCACTTACATTAATTGACAAATCATCTAAACAGAAAATCAACAAAGATGGGGTGCCTGGGTGGTTAAGTCAGTTAAGCAGCCAATTTGTGATTTTGGCTCAGGTCATGATCTTACTGTTGTGAGATCGAACCCCATGTCAGGTTCTGCAATGGGCATAGAGCCTGCTTGGGATTCTTTCTTCCTTCTCCCTCCATTCCTCCTCTGCTCTCTCTCTCTCTCAAAGAAGAAAGAAAATAAGATTTAAAAAAAGAAAATCAACAAAGAAACAATGGCTTTGAATGACACACAAAAATACTGAAGTCATACCATGTACCTTTTCTGACCACAATGCTACAAAACTATAAGTTAACTACAAGAAAAAATTGGAAAAGAGTAGAAATACATGGAGGTTAAAAAATGCTACTAAACAGTAAATGGGACAATCAGCAAATTAAATAAGAAATAAAAACTACATGGGCAAAAAAGAAAATGAAAACACAATGGACCAAAACATTTGAGATGCAGCAAAAATTGCCTTAAGAGGAAAGTACAAGGCTATATGGTCCTAACTCAAGAAGCAAGAAAAATGTAAAATACACAACCAAACTTTAAACCTAAAGGAGCTAGAAAAAGAACAACAAATGAAACCTAAGCCAGTAAAAGGAAGGAAATAATATGTTTGGAGCATAAGTAAATGATTTAGAAATAAAAGAAAACAATAGAACAGATTAATGGAATCAAGAGGTGGTTCCTTGAAAAAAAATTAATAAAATTGATAAACCTCTAGCTAGCCTTATCAAAAAGAAAAAAGACAGGACTCAAAGCCACAAATGAGAGAGAAGAAATAAAAACCAACACCACAGAAATACAAATATTTATAAGAGAATATTATTAAAAAACTATATGCCAAAATATTGAATAACCTGAAAGACATAGGTAAATTACTAGAAACATAAATTACCAAAAATGAAGCATAAGAAATACAAAACTTGAAGTCCAATAAGAAGAAAGAGATTGAATCAGTAATCAAAAAAATCCCAAACAGAAGTCTAGTATTAGATGTCTTCACAGGTGAATTCTACCAAATTATTAAGAAGGAGTTAACATCTTTTTTTTCTCAAACAATTCCAAAACATAGAATAGGAAGTCTTAGCCTCAGCAGAGAACAAAATCATCAAGGAGGAAGTCAAACTTTCACTATTTGCATATTACATAATACTCTATGTAGAAAACACGAAAGCCTCCACCAAAAAATTCCTAGAACTAATACATGAATCAGCAAAGTCACAGAAATTATAAAATTATAAAAACAATGTGCAGAAATCTCTTGCATTTCTATACACCAATAATGAAGCATCAGAAAGAGAAATTAAGGAATCAATCTCATTTGCAATTGAACCAAAAACAATAAGATACCTAAGAAGAACCTTAACTAAAGAGGGAAAAGATCTGTACTCTGAAAACCATAGAATTATGAAAGATATTAAAGAGGGCACAAAGAAATGCAAAAACATCCCATGCTCATAGATTGGAAGAACAAACATTGTTAAAATTTCTATACTACCCAAAGCAATCTACACATTAATGGAATCCCTATTAAAATACCAATAGCATTCCTCACAGAGCTAGATCAAATAATCCTAAAATTTGTATAGAACACAAAAGACCCTGAAGAGCCAAAGCAATCCTGAAAAAGAAAAACAAAACTGGAGGCAACACTATTCCAGATTTCAAGCTTTATTACAAAGATGTACTCTTCAGGAAAACATGGTACTGGCACAAAAACATACACATAAATTAATGGAACATCACAGAAAACCCAGAAAAGGAACCACAACTATATGGTCAACTCATCTTTGAAAAAGCAGGAAAGAATATCCAATAAAAAAAAGACACTCTATTCAACAAATTGTGTTGGCAAAATTGGACAATGAGTCACAGAAGAATGAAACTGGATAATTTTCATACACCATACATAAAAATAAATTGAAAATGATTGAAAGACCTAAATGGGAAACAGGAATCTATCAGAATCGTAGAAAAGGACACAGACAGCGACTTTGTTAATCTGAGCCACAGTAACTGCTTACTAGACATGTCACTGAAGGCAAGGGACATAAAAGCAAACATGAACTATTGGGACTTATCAAGATAAAAATCTTCTTCACAGCAAAGGAAACAACCAATAAAACTAAAAGGCAGCATAGAGAATGGGAGAAAATATTGCAAATGACATATCAGATAAAGGTGTTAGTATCCAAAATCTATATAGCACATATCAAACTCAACACTGGAAAAACAAGCAACACAGTTAAGAAATGGGCAGAAGACATGAATAGACATTTTTCCAAGGAAGATATCCAGATGGCCTACAGATATATGAAAAGATGTTCAACCTCACTCATCATTAGGGAAATACACATCAAAACCACCTCACTCCTGGGGAAGATGGCGATGTAGGAGGATGCTGGGATCACCTCATCCTGTGGATCACTTAGATTCCACCCACACCTGCCTAAATAACCCAGAAAATCACCAGAAGACTAGCAGAACAGATTCTCCAGAGCCAAGCGTAAACGAGAGGTCCAGGGAAGAGGGTAGGAAGGGTGGAGAGGCGGTGCGCACTGCACGGACTGGTGGGAGGGAGCCGGGGAAGAGGGACAACCCGCTAGCAAAGCAGAGCCGCCAAGTCTGGCTTGGAAAAGAGGAGGGGCTAGACGGAGTGTGTTCTGACAGCAAGCGGGACTTAACATCTGGAAGGTTATAAGTTAACAGATCTGCTCTGAGAATGGGAGGGCTGGAGGACAACCGGAGGGAGAGTTGTTGAGTCCCAGACAACAGAGCACAGCTTGGCAGGGAACAAAGGTGCTAGCCAGCGCCATCTCTCTCTCCCATTCTTCAGCCAAAATCCCAAAGGGAACCAGCTCCTGTCAGGGAACTTGCTTGCACTGCACAAACACCCAACACTGTGCTTCTGCTGATCTATTTCTCTGGCAGGTCTGACTCCTTCCCGGTGCCACAGGCCCCTCCTGAAGCGGATCAAGGAAGCATAAGCAAGCTGAGCCTATACCTCCCACCCCTGTGCACCTTGTGGATCCACCCCAGCTAATACGCCAGATCCCCAGCACCACAAACCTGGCAGTATGCAAGTAGCCCACATGGGCCATGACACCCCACAGTGAATCCCGCCCCTAGGAGAGGGGAAGAGAAGGTACACACCACTATGACTCTGGCCCCAGAGGTGGGCTGGGGGCAGACATCAGGTCTGACTGTGGCCCCGCCCACCAATGGAAGTTATTAAAGACAGCACAGGGGAAATGGGCTGCAGTTCCGCACCACTCCAGGGGCTATCCAAAATGGGAAAATGAAATAATTCCCCTCAAAAAAACCTCCAGGAAATGACAGCTAATGAACTGATAAAAAATGATTTAAACAATATAACAGAAAGTGAATTTAGAATAATAGTCATAAAATTAATCACTAGGCTTGAAAACAGTAAAGAGGACAGCAGGGAATCTCTTGCTAGAGAGATCAAGGGACTAAGGAACAGCCAGGAGGAGCTAAAAATACTATTAATGAGCTGCAAAATAAAATGGAGATGACCACAGCTCGGATTGAAGAGGCAGAGGAGAGAATAGGTGAACTAGAAGATAAAATTATGTAAAAAGAAGAAGCTGACAAAAAGAGAGATAAAAAAATCCAGGAGTATGAGGGGAAAATGAGAGAACTAAGTGATGCTCTAAAGAGAAATAATATACGTATAATTGGTATTGCAGAGAAGGAAGAGAGAGGGAAAGGTGCTGAAGGTGTACTTGAAGAAATAATAGCTGAGAACTTCCCTGATCTGGGGAAGGAAAAAGTCATTGAAATCTAAGAGGCACAGAGAACTCCCTTCAGATGTAACTTGAATAGATCTTCTGCATGACATATCATAGTGAAAATGGCAAACTACAAGGATAAAGAGAAAATCCTGAAAGCAGCTAGGCATAAACATGCTCTAACATATAAGGGGAAACCGAGAAGACTAGTGACAGATCTCTCTACTGAAACTTGGGAGACCAGAAAGGAATGACAGGAAATCTTCAATGTGCTTAACAGAAAAACATGCAGCCGAGAATCCTCTATCCAGCAAATCTGTCATTTAGAAAAAGGAGAGATAAAGGTCTTCCCAAATAAACAAAAACTGAAGGAATTCATCACCACTAAACCAGCCCTACAAGAGATCCTAAGGGGGATCCTGTGAGACAAAGTACCAGAGACATCACTACAAGCATGAAACCTACAGACATCACAATGACTCTAAACCCATATCTTTCTATAACAATGAATGTAAATGGATTAAATGCTCCAACCAAAAGACATAGGGTATCAGAATGGATAAAAAAACAAGACCCATCTATTTGCTGTCTACAACAGACTCATTTTAGACCTGAGGACACTTTCAGATTGAAAGTGAGGGGATGGAGAACTATTTATCATGCTACTGGAAGGGAAAAGAAAGCTGAAGTAGCCATACTTATATCAGACAAACTAGACTTTAAATTAAAGGCTGTAACAAGAGATGATGAAGGGCATTATATAATAATTACAGGGTCTATCCATCAGGAACAGCTAACAATTATAAATGTCTATGCACCGAATACAGGAGCCCCCAAATATATAAAACAATTACTCACAAACATTCTTATTGACAAGAATGTGGTAACTGCAGGGGACTTTAATACGCCACTTACAACAATGGATACATCAACTAGACACACGGTCAATAAAGAAACAAGGGCCCTGAATGATACATTGGATCAGATGGACTTGACAGATATATTTAGAACTCTGCATCCCAAAGCAACAGAATAGACTTTCTTCTTGAGGGCACATGGAACATTCTCCAAGATAGATCACATACTGGGACACAAATCAGCCCTTCATAAGTATACAAGAATTGAGATCATACTATGCATACTTTCAGACCACAATGCTAGAAGCTTGAAATCAACCACAGGAAAAAGTCTGGAAAACCTCCAAAAGCATGGAGGTTAAAGAACACCCTACTAAAGAATGAATGGGTCAACCAGGCAATTAGAGAAGAAATGAAAAAATATATGGAAACAAACGAAAATTAAAATACAGCAATCCAAATGCTTCGGGATGCAAGGAAGGCAGTCCTGAGAGGAAAATACATTGCAATCCAGGCCTATCTCAAGAAACAAGAAAAATCCCAAATACAAAATCTAACAGCACACCTAAAGGAAATAGTGCAGAATGGCAAAGACACCCCAAACCCAGCAGAAGAAGAGAAATAATAAAAATCAGAGCAGAAATAAACAATATAGAATCTAAAAAAAGTATAGAGCAGATCAACGAAACCAAGAGTTAGTTTTTTGAAAAAATGAACAAAATTGATAAACCTCTAGCCAGGCTTCTCAAGAAGAAAAGGGAGATGACCCAAACAGATAAAATCATGAATGAACATGGAATTATTACAACGAATCTCTCAGAAATGCAAGCAATTATCAGGGAATACTATGAGAAATTATATGCCAAAAAACTGGGCAACCTGGAAGAAATGGACAAATTCCTAAACACCCACACACTTCCAAAACTCATACAGGAAGAAATAGAAATCTTGAACAGACCCATAACCAGCGAAGAAATTGAATCAGTTATCAAAAATCTCCCCACAAATAACAGTCCAGGACCAGATGGCTTCCTGGAGAATTCTACCAGACATTTAAAGCAGAGATAATACCTATCCTTTCAAGCTATTCCAAACAATAGAAAGGGAAGGAAAACTTCCAGACTCATTCTATGAAGCCAGTATTACTTTGATTCCTAAACCAGACAGAGACCCAGTAAAAAAAGGGAACTACAGGCCAATATCCCTGATGAATATGGATGCAAAAATTCTCAATAAGATACTAGCAAATCGAACTCAACAGCATATAAAAAGAATTATTCACCATGATCAAGCGCGATTCATTCCTGGGATGCAGGGCTGGTTCAACATTCTCAAATCAATCAACATGATACATCACATTAATAAAAGAAAAGATAAAAACCATATGATCCTGTCAATCGATGCAGAAAAGGCCTTTGACAAAATCCAGCACCCTTTCTTAATAAAAACCCTTGAGAAAGTCGGGATAGAAGGAACATACTTAAACATCATCAAAGCCATTTATGAAAAGCCCACGGCTAATATCATCCTCAATGGGGAAAAACTGAGAGCTTTTTCCCTGAGATCAGGAACACGACAGGGATGCCCACTCTCACCGCTGTTGTTTAACATAGTGTTGGAAGTTCTAGCATCAGCAATCAGACAACAGAAGGAAATCAAAGGCATCCAAATTGGCAAAGATGAAGTCAAGCTTTCACTTTTTGCAGATGACATGATATTATACATGGAAAAGCTGATAGACTCCACCAAAAGTCTGCTAGAACTGACACATGAATTCAGCAAAGTTGCAGGATACAAAATCAATGTACAGAAATCAGTTGCATTCTTATACACTAACAATGAAG
>NW_024420044.1:408967-428201 GCF_014898765.1 Herpailurus yagouaroundi | reverse complement strand
GCAGGAAAGAACATCCAATGGAAAAAAGACAGTCTCTTTCACAAATGGTGCTGGGAGAACTGGACAGCAACATGCAGAAGATTGAAACTAGACCACTTTCTCACACCATTCACAAAAATAAACTCAAAATGGATAAAGGACCTGAATGTGAGATGGGAAACCATCAAAACCCTAGAGGAGAAAGCAGGAAAAGACCTCTCTGACCTCAGCCGTAGCAATCTCTTACTCGACACATCCCAAAGGCAAGGGAATTAAAAGCAAAAGTGAATTACTGGGACTTTATGAAGATAAAAAGCTTCTGCACAGCAAAGGAAACAAAACTAACAAAGACAAAACAAACTAAAAAACAAAACAAAACTAAACAAAACAAAACTAAAAGGCAACCAACAGAATGGGAAAAGATATGTGCAAATGACATATCGGACAAAGGGCTAGTATCCAAAATCTATAAAGAGCTCAGCAAACTCCACACCCGAAAAGCAAATAACCCAGTGAAGAAATGGGCAGAAAACATGAATAGACACTTCTCTAAAGAAGACATCCGGATGGCCAAGAGGCACATGAAAAGATGTTCAGCGTCGCTCCTTATCAGGGAAATACAAATCAAAACCACACTCAGATATCACCTCACACCAGTCAGAGTGGCCAAAATGAACAAATCAGGAGACTCTAGATGCTGGAGAGGATGTGGAGAAACGGGAACCCTCTTGCACTGTTGGTGGGAATGCAAATTGGTGCAGCCGCTCTGGAAAGCAGTGTGGAGGTTCCTCAGAAAATTAAAAATAGACCTACCCTATGACCCAGCAATAGCACTGCTAGGAATTTATCCAAGGGACACAGGAGTACTGATACATAGGGGCACTTGTACCCCAATGTTCATAGCAGCACTCTCAACAATAGCCAAATTATGGAAAGAGCCTAAATGTCCATCAACTGATGAATGGATAAAGAAATTGTGGTTTATATACACTATGGAATACTACGTGGCAATGAGAAAAAATGAAATATGGCCTTTTGTAGCAACGTGGATGGAACTGGAGAGTGTGATGCTAAGTGAAATAAGCCATACAGAGAAAGACAGATACCATATGGTTTCACTCTTATGTGGATCCTGAGAAACTTAACAGGAACCCATGGGGGAGGGGAAGGAAAAAAGAGCCAAAGCATAAGAGACTGTTGAGAACTGAGAGCAAACTGAGGGTTGATGGGGGGTGGGAGGGAGGAGAGGGTGGGTGATGGGTATTGAGGAGGGCACCTTTTGGGATGAGCACTGGGTGTTGTATGGAAACCAATTTGACAATAAATTTCATATATAAATAAAAAAAAAGAGAAACAATCAAGAGCTAGGGCACAGATGAACAATAAGGTTCATACCATACACAAGCCCATTGCTTCAAGACTGTGAGAAATAGCTGTTTTATCTGATGCATACAAAACAAAACAGAGTTAAGGAAAGTGAATACCAGGGGAATATGTTCCAAACACAGAATAATATAAAACATACACAAAAGACTGTAAATAAATAAAGTGATTTACCTGATAAAGAGTTCAAAGTACTGGTCATAAATATACTCACTGATGTCAGGAGGGCAATACATGAACAAATTGAGAATTTCAAAGAAGAGATAGAAAATAAAGGAAGCACCAAATAGAAGTCACATGGCTAAAGAATACAATAACTGTACTGAAAAATAAAGTAGAGAGTTTAAGTAACAGACTAGATGAAACAGAAGAAAGGGACAGTTAACTCAAAAGCAGGGAAGTAGAATGCATCCATCATAACAGCAAAAACAAAAAAAAATGTAAAATACTGAATATAGCTTAAGGGATTTATGGAGTAACATCAGATGGGCCAACATTCTCATTATAGAGGTCCCATAAGAAGAAGAAAAAGAAAAAGGGGAAGAAAAATTATTTGAAGAAATAATGGCTGAAAATGTTCCTAACCTTGGGAAAGAAACAGATACCCAGATCCAGGAAGCCATGAGAGTTTAAATTAAGATGATTCCAAATAGGTCTACACCAAGACACATTATATAGTGTCAAAACTTAAAGACAAGGAGAGAATTTTAAAAGCAGCAAGAAAAAAAAACAATTTGTTATGTGCAAGGGAACTCCATAAGACTACCAACAGATTTTTTAGCCGAAAATTATCATGCCAGAATAGAGTGACAAGATATATTCAAAGTTCTGAAAGAAAAAACCCTGCAAACCAGGAATACTCTTCCCAGCAAAATTGTTCTTCAGAATTGATGGAGAGATAGACCGTTCTAGACCAACAAAAGTGAAAGGAGTTCATTACCACCAGATCAGTCTTACAAGAAATGTTAAAGGGACTTCTTTCAGCTAAAATAAAAGGGCACAAATTGGTAACAGGAAAGCATATGAAAATGTAAATCTCACTAGCAAATGTAAATATATTGCAAAACCCATAATAATCTAATGTTGCTAAGGTGGTGAGTTAATCACTTATGAAAGTATAGTATAAACGTTAAAAGACAATGTACATAATTTATTAATATATACACAAGATAATAGATGTAAATTGTAACATCAAACACATAAAAGATGAGGGGTAGTAAAAATGTAGAGTTTTAGAATGCATTCAAACTTAAATTGTTATCAACTTAAAATCAATTATTATAAATAGAAGTTGTTTCATGTAAGCTTCATGGTAATGACAAAGCAAAACCTATACTAGAAACACACAAGATAAAGAGAAAGGAATGTAATCATATCACTATAGAAAATCATCAAATCACAAAGGAAAAGAACAAGAGAATAAACAAAGAATTACAAAATAACATGAAAACAATGAACAAATGCAATAATTCTGTACCTATCAGTAATTACTTTAGACGCAAATGCTCCAATCAAAAGACAGATTGGCTGGGGTGCCTGTTGCATCAGTTAAGTACCCTACTCTTGATTTCTGCTCAGGTCATGATCTCACAGTTCATGAGTTCAAGTCCTACATTGGGCTGATTTGCACTGATGGCAAGGAGCTTGCTTTGGATTCTCTCTGTCTCTCTGTCTCTCTCTCTGCAACCCCCCTCAAAATAAATAAATAAACTTTTTTTTAAGAAAAGATTGGCTGAATGGATAAAAAAACAAGACCCCTGGGATGCCTGGGTGGCTCAGCCAGTTAAGCATTTGACTCTTGATCTCAGCTTAGGTCTTGACCTCAAGGTTGTGAGGTCAAGCTCCACTTTGGGCTCCATGCTGGGCATGAAACCTACTTAAATAAAAAAACAAAAACAACAACAGCATCAACAAAGAAACAAGACCTATGTATTTTCTGCCTACAAAAAACATATACAGTATATTCCATCCTAAAGCAGCAGAATATACATTCTCTCAATCACAAATGGAACACTCTCCAGGATAGATCATATATTAGGCCATAGGAAAAGTCATAATAAAATTAAGTAGATTGAATTCAAACCCAATGTTATAATACTAAAAATCAATTACAGATGAAAATGGAAAATTCACAAATATGTGGTGATTAAACACCATGCTTCTGAAAAATCAATGGGTCAAGGAAGAAATAAAGGAGAAATCAAAAAAATTTCTTGAGAAAAATTAAAATGGAAATGTAACATACCAAGAGTTGCAGAATTCAAAATCAATATACAAAAATCTGCTGTACACCTATAAAATAGTAACGAACTCTCAGAGAGAGAAAGCAAGAAAACATTCCCACTTAAAATTGCATCAAAAACATAAAATACCTAGGAGTACATTTAGCCAATAAGTTAAAATACCTCTTACCCTGAACACTGTAAAACACTGATGAATCAAATTGAACAAGACACAAATAAATGGAAAAATATATCATGTTTATGACCTGGAAGAATTAATATTGTTAAAACGTCCATGCTACCCAAAGCAATTTACAAATGCAATGCAATCCCTATAAAAATTCTACTGACAATATTTATACAAATGTAACAAAAAAAATTTGTATTGATTCATAGAAGACCACAAATAACCAAAGCAATTTTGAGAAACACAAAGTTAGAAACATCAGACTTCCTTATTTCAAACTATATTGCAAAAAAAACAGACCTATAGACCAAAGGAACAGAAGAGAGGGCTAGAAATAAACCAATGCAAATACTGTCTAGTAATTTATGACAAGGGAGACAAGAATATACAACAGAGAAAGAACAGTCTCTTCACTAAATGATGCTGAGAAAACTGGACCACCACATGTATAGAATGAAACTGGTCCACTATCTTATACCATACACAAAAAAATAACTCAAAATAGATTAATGACTTGATCATAATACCTAAAACCATAAAACTCCTAGAAGAAAACATGGGTGAACTCCTTAACATTGGTCTTGACAATGATTTTTTGGATTTGACACCAAAAGCAAGGGCAAACAAACCAAACCAAACAAAAAACAAATGAGGCTAAATCTAATGAAAAATCCTCTGCATAGTAAAGGAAACAATCAACAAAATGAAAATGCAACCTATAGAATAGGATCAAATATTTGCAAATCATGTATCTGATAAAGGGTTAATATCCAAAATAATGATTTTATGCAACCCAATAGCAATAATCTCAATCTAATTAAAAAAATCTGAATAGATATTTTTCCAATAAAGACACCGATAGCCCAAGAGATGCAGAAAAAGATGCCAAACATCACTAACCATCAGGGAAATGCAAATCAAAACCACAATGAAATATCACTTAATATTAATGGCTATTAATATTAATTGACCATTTTATTATTTAGTACACTAAATAATAATGGCTATTACCAAAAGGACAAAAAGAACAAGTGTTGTTGAAGATAGGGATAAAAGGGAACTCTTGTGCTCTATTGATGGATAAGTAAACTGTTGAAGCCACTATGAAAAACAGTATGAAGGTTTCCCTTAAAAATAAAAATTGAACTAAGATACGATTCCACAATTCTGCTTGTTATTTATCTAAAGGAAACTAAAACACGAACTTGAAAAGATATCTGTACCCCTATGTTCAGTGAAGCATTATTTACACAAATGTAGTCCAGGAAGCAACCCAAACATTCATGAATGAATGAATTGATAAAGAAAATGCGGCATATACACACAATGGAATATTATTCAGTCATAGAAAAGAAGGAAATACTGCCATTTGTGGCAACATAGATGAACTGTGAGAACATTATGCTAAGTGAAATAGATACAGAAAGACAAATACCATATGATCTCATTTATATGTAGAATCTAAAAACAACAACAAAAACCAAACTTGTAGGTACAGAGATCAGACTGGTAGTTTGATGGTTTTCAGAGGCCAGAAGTGAGAATGGGGGGCAAAATAGGTGAATGTGGTCAACAGGTACAACTGTCCTGTTATAAAGTAAATAATTCTTGTGGATGTAATGTATAGCATGGTGACTATACTTCATAATGCTGTATTGTAGATTTTAAACATGCTAAGAGAGTAGGTCTTAAAAATTTTTATTACAACAAAAATTTTGTAACTATGTATGGTGATGATGGTAACTAAATTTCTTCTAGTGTTCATTTTGCAATACATTCATATATCAAATCATTATGTTATACACCTGAAACTAATATAGTGTTGTATGTCAATTATATCTTAATTAAAAATTGAGAGAGAAGGAGCTCCTGGGTGGCTCATTCAGTTGAGTGCTGGATTTCAACTCAGGCCATGATCTCAGGCTTTGTGAATTTGAACCCCACACCAGGCTCAGTGCTGTCAGCACAGAGCCCACTTCATATTCTCTGTTCCCCCCTCTCCCTACCCCTCCCCTGCTCTCTCTCTCTCTCTCAAAAATAAACATCTAAAAAACTTGAGAGATAAAATTTGCCCTTTTTCTGCCTTTTTGGTCTATTCAGGCCCTCAAGAGATTGGATAATGACCACACACAAACTGGTGACAGGCAGATGTTATTGGTCAGTCTACTGATTCAAGTGCTAATCTCTTCCAGAACTATCCTCACAGATGCACACAAAAATTATGTTTTGTCAGTTATCTGGGTATCCTGTATCCCAGTTAAGTGGACACATACAATTAGCAATTACAATTTCCATTATCACAGTATGTTCTAAGACAAAAGCTTGGACTGTATCTTCACCTAGCCAGCCTTGCTACCACCCATCCCTACAACAAGTCAAAAATTAATCTTCCATAATTATAAATATTGGTTAGAAATAGTACCCTTCTACTGATCCCAGGTTTCTATGGCTCCTACAAAGTAATCATACTAGCTATATTTTGATGATACAGCTGGTTTAATAAATGGTTCAATATCCAATTTGCATAGAAATTGCATTTTATTCCTACCTTGGCTTCTGATCTGTTGGTTAGATGTTCCACAGGGTCTGGCTTGTATGTTTAGGCAATGAATATATAAGTAGAAAGGCAGACTCGGGATCAATATGTTAATTTTAATCAAAAATCATAATTAATATAATTGATAACAACTACCAATTATTTTTTAAAAGATTTTTAACGTTTATTCATTTTTTTGAGAGACAGAGAGAGACAGAGTATGAGCGGGGAAGGGGCAGAGAGAGGGAGACACAGAATCTGAAGAAGGCTCCAGGCTCTGACCTGTTAGCACAGAGCCCGATGCAGGGCTCAAACTCACAAACTGCGAGATCATGACCTGAGCTGAAGTCGGACGCTCAACTGACTGAGTCACCCAGGCACCCCAACTACTAATTACTTTTAATTAATTAATTTATTTTTAATTGTGGTAAAACATATCATAACACAAAATTTACCATCATAACCATTTTTAACTATACAGTTCAGTAATATTAACTATACTCACATTGTTGGGCAACAGAACTACAGAACTTTTTCATCTTGCAAAACTGAAACTCTATATCCATTGAGCAACAATTTCCCATTTCTCCCTCCCCCCAGTCCTTGGAAACCACAGTGTTATGTTCTGTTTCTATGAATTTTACTCTTTTAGATACCTCATGTATGTGGAGTCATGGTTATTATCTTTTTGTTACTGGATTATTTCACTTAGCATAATGTCCTCAAAGATCATCCACGTAGTAGAACAACCACTAATTATTGAGCATCTACATGGTGCTAGGAAATTTCTACAAATTGTCTTATTTAGCCATCACAGCATCCGCACAATATTAGTTTTATTTTTCCATTTTACAGTTAAAGTAAATAAGGCTCAAACCAGTTAAGTGACTTTCCCAAGGATAACCCAACTAAATGTGATCCAGAGCACTCAAGTGTATTTTCTTCAAATCCCTTGTTCTTTCCATTAGGTTACTATGTGGAAGGCCATGTTGTGTTAATCAATATCCATAGGAAAGTCAACCAAAACTAAGTCTATTGACCAAGTAAATTTTCTGCTTCCCTAACAACTAATCATTTGTTTTGTTTTAATTGGGGCAAGTGGACATATGTGTGTGGATGTTTTGAAGAGATACTGATAACAAACAGCAATAGGCTCTCACAAACTGCAAGCCTGGAGTTTTTATAATAAAACTGTAACATTTCAAATTTAAATGGACAAAGGATTTTGGACATATGTTTGTCTAGATGTAAATAATGCAACACTGAGCATTACAGATAGAACAAAGAGGTTGTCAAACACTCTGAATTCATGGCTCATGAATAACTACCAACAACTTTTAAAAAGCCTAAATAAGAGGCATCAAAGATGACAGAAGCACAGGAGGACTCTAAGCTCATCTTGTTCTGTGAACATAACTGGATAACTATCAAATCATTCTAAATACCCCAGAAATTGACCTGAAGACAGAACAAACTCCACAACTAAAGGGAGAGAAGAGGCCACAGCGAAGAAGGTAGAAAGTGAGAAGACATGATTTAAGGGAGAAACAGATCACAGATCCTGCAAGGGAGGGACACATAGTCATGGAAAAGGGCGAGAGAGAGGAGCACATGGGGACATCCACAAGGAGAACATTTCCCCAAAGTCATTGGCTTAGAAAATGAGAGGGGCTAAATTTCATGAGTTCTTGCAACCAGTGGAGCTTAAAGCCTGGAGTCAGTGGGTTTGGCTGGGATAGAGCCCAGAGGGCACTGCCCTGCTCCTGGAGAGAAGGCAGGAAAATAATTTGTGGGAAGACAGCATTGAAACAGCAAAGTGAGGAACCCCGGGGGCACACAGTGCAGAGATTATTAACTCATATTGGGGAGTGTCCCTGGGAGGCAATGTTCACAGAGACACCTCTGTTGTAATAGGAAAGCTGGCCAGGTGCCATTTCTCTACCCTGCCCCTCAGCATAAACACAGAGCCATCTGTGGGAGGCAGCTCAATGCCAATACTGGCTGACCAACTTGCTTACACCAAGCCTTACCACCCCCCCTGCAGTCTGGCAGGACTGCCCTTCTCAGTCAAGCTTGCCTCAGTCGCAAAATGGCAGACCCCTCCCCCAGAAGACCAGTGCAAGGCCCAGCCCACACCACATATCTAAAGCCTGGAGTTTTAAAGGTCAACACACATGGCTGAGATAGCCCCAGGAGAGCACTATGCTGCCCCTGGAGAGAAGGCAGGCAAACAACCTGGGGGCAGACACTGTGGAAACAGCCATCTGAAAAACTCCTGGGGCACACAGTGGGAAGATTATCCACTCTTCTAGGAACACTTCCCTGAGAGGAAGCATTCAGGGAGATACCTCTTTGGGGAACAAAGGAGCTGGCCAGCACCAGACACCATTTCCCTTCCCCACCCCTCAACATAAGCACAGAGCCATTGAAGGGAAGTAGCTCAGCATGGACACTAGCTGCTCAACTTGCTTACAGCAAGACCCCTCCCCCCCACCCAGTGAATTGCCCTTCTCAATCAAGCTTGCCTCAGTCCCAGTGTGACAAGTCCCTCCCCCAGAAGACCAGCACAAACCCCTGCCAAAACCATGTTACCCAACCAGAGAGTTCTGCAGGGCCACATCTCTAGTGGAGGTGTTGTCAGGTTTCATTTCAGACAAGAGAACACCTAGGTAAAACTAACACACTCAGGCCAGGGACCAAACACTGTCCACTGCAGACAAGGAGAGCCTCTGCAGATGACTAGCCTGAAGAATAAAGCAGCCAAAATACAACCACAGACCACAAACAGCACATACCAGAGACACTCCCTGAGGTGCCAGGCCCTAAGCACTAAAGAGATCTCTTCTGCATAAGGCCATTACTTTCAGAAGTATGAGACATAACTGTCTTTTCTAACACAGAGAAGAAGGAAGAGACTTAGACAAAATGCCAAGATAGAGGAATTCAAACCAAATGAAAGAAAAGATAACACTATGGCCAGAGATCTAAGCAAAACAGACATAGGTAACATACCTTATTGAGAATTTAAAGCAACAGTTGTAAGGATACTAACTGGGCTTGAGAAAAGAATGGAAGACATAAGGAAGTCCTTTACAATAGAGATAAAGTGATAAAAAAAGAAACAGATAAAAATGCAATAAACGAGATTGGAAACAGGCGTCATGCAAAGAACAGCAGGCTGGAAGAAGCAGAGAAACCAATTAGTAACCTAGAAGACAAAATAATGGAAAATAATGAAGTTGAATAAGAGAAAGAAAGAAGAATTCTGGAACATAAGAATAGACTTTGGGAACTCAATGACTCCATCAAACATATTAACATTCATATTAAACAGGTGCCAGAAGAGGAAGGGGAAAAGGGAGCAGAAAATTTGTTCAAGAAATAATAGCAGAAAACTTCCTAATCTGAGGAAGGAAACAGACATCGAGATCCAGGAGGCACAGCAAACTCCCATCAAAATCAACAAAAGCAGGCCAACACCAAGACATATTGTAATTAAATACACAAAATATAGTGGTAAAGAAAAATCTCTATAGCAGCAAAACAAACGAAGTCCTTAACTTTCAAGCAAAGATCCATAAGGCTAGCTGCAGATTTTGCAACAGAAACTTGGCAAGCCAGAAGGGAGTGGCATGATATATTCAAAGTGCTGAATGGAAAAAAAAAACTGCAGCCAAGAATATTCTATCCAGAAAGGCTCTCATTCAGAATAGAAGGATAGATAAAGAATTTCCCTACAAAGAAAAAGTAAAGGAGTTTATGACCAATAAACCAGCCCCGCAAGAAATATTAAAGGGGACTCTGTGTGAAAAGGAGAGACCAAAAGTGACAAAGACAAGAAAGGAACAGAGAAAATCTCCACAATGACAAAGAAATAAAATGTCACTAGGTACATATCTATCAATAATTACTCTGAATGTAAAAGTACTAAACGCTCCAATTAAAATACATAAGGCGTCAGAATGGATTAAAAAATGGACCCACCTATATGTCGCCTACAGGAGTCAAATTTCAGACCCCAGAACACCTGTGCACTGAATGTGAGGGGGTGGAGAAACACTTGTCATTCAAATGGATGACAAAATGAAGTCAGAGTAGCAATTCTTATATTGAAAAATCTAGATGTTTTTGTTCTTGTATTGTTTTTATGCTGCTTTCATATCAAGGTAGTCCTGGTCTCATGGAATGACTTTGAAGGTGTTCTCTCTATTCCATTATTTGTAAGATTTTGATAAAGATTTTCATTAATTAGTATTAAAATGTGTGTTGGAATTCACCAATGAAACTATGTGGTCATAGGGTTTTCCATGCGGGGAGATTTTTGATTCTTAATACAAATTTCATTCTTGTTACTGGTCTAAGAAAATTTTCTATTTCTTGAACTCAAGATTCATGATTCAATTGTATTAACTTGTGTGCTCTTAGGAATTACCTGGTTTTTTTTTTGGTCTAAATTATCTGATTTGTTATTACCCTAAGGACACTGTAGAATTAAATGACATAAAATGTGTAAAGTCAGCATAGCATTGGCTAATAAAAGGTGCTCAATAAATATTGGCTATTATTAACATTCTAAAGTTCTCTATTGATATTATTTCTCTAAAACTAAAAGAGGCAGTAAAGGTAATTAAGAGTTTTACTCTGTAGATGGGGAGAAAGATTTCAAAGAATCACAATTCAGAGATTAAAAAACTATTCCCAATTCTAGTGTACTTCTAAATTAACTATTTAGAAATTACAAAGAATTTACAAAAATAGAAAGAATTATATAATCCTATCATGGCCTTTTAAGCCCAATTAAATAACGTAAAGAAAGTATTATTATTGAATTAATCAATCAGTTTTCAATAATGCCTTGGATTTTACTTCCCACTAGGCCTTCTGGCTTCAGCTCTTTGCAGGCAATACAGTCTCATGCTTTAGCCAGGGATATGGGGATTTTGGGGTCTTCTTCAGGCTATCCTGAATGGATATGTGGAGAGCTTATCATATCTGTCTCATTCTTCAGGCCAGTCTGCTAGTCCACTGTTTACTGCAACCTCATGCTATAATACTAGGGCATATTCTAAATTGTCTAACTGGTAGCCACTATTATTAGCATTTTGTTTTGTGGTCATAACAAATACATACAAAATAAATATTCACCTAATCTCAATTAGAAAAATAAGTTATCTCATTTTAGTTTATAACTGTTTATACTAATCTGTTATACTCATTTTAGTTTATAACTGTTTATAACTGTTTATCACATTAGCTATTTATTTTTTTTACAAGTTTCTGGGGCGCCTGGGTGGCGCAGTCGGTTAAGCGTCCGACTTCAACCAGGTCACGATCTCACAGTCCGTGAGTTCGAGCCCCGCGTCGGGCTCTGGGCTGATGGCTCAGAGCCTGGAGCCTGTTTCCGATTCTGTGTCTCCCTCTCTCTCTGCCCCTCGCCCGTTCATGCTCTGTCTCTCTCTGTCCCAAAAATAAATAAACGTTGGAAAAAAAATTTTTATTTTTTTACAAGTTTTTCTTAACTTCCAGTTAGTTAGGGCACCTGGATGGCTCAGTCTGTTAAGTGTCCAACTCTTGATTTCAGCTCAGGTCATGATCTCACAGTTCGTGATTTCAAGCCCCGTGTTGGGCTCTGTGCTAACAGTGCAGAACCTGCTTGGGATGCTCTCTCCTCCTCTCTCTCTCTGCCCCTCCCCCACTTGTGCTCATGCTCTCTTGCTTTCTCTCTCTCTCTCAAAATAAATAAATAAACTTAAAAAAAATATTTACAAGGGAAGCCTGAGTGGCTCAGTCGGTTAAGTGTCTGATGTCAGCTCAGGTCATAATCTCCTAGTTCGTGGGTCCAAGACCTGCCTCCAGCTCTGTGCTGACAGCTCGGAGCCTAGAGCTTGCTTCAGATTCTGAGCCTCCCCCTCTCTCTCTGTGCCCCTTTCCCACTTGTGCTCTGTCTCTATCTCTCAAAAATAAATAAAACATTTTTAAAACAGTTAAAAATATTTTTTAAAATTACACTTAATTAAGATACAGTGTAATATTAGCCTCAGTGGAGAAATTGGTAATTCATCAATTACATAAAACACCTAGTGCTCATTGCAAGTGTTCTCCTTAATATCCATCACCTATTTGACTGATTCCCCCACCTACCTCCCATCCAATAACCCTCAGTTTGTTTTCCATACTGAAGACCCCATTTTCTGGTTTATCTCTCTTTTTCTTTTTCCTCTATGTTCATCTGTTGTGTTTCTTAAATTCCACATATGAGTGATCATCACGGTATTTGTCTTTCTCTGACTTATTTCACTTAGCATAATACTCTCTAGCTCAATCCACTGACAAATGGACAAAATTTCATTCTTTTTGGGGCGCCTGGGTGGCGCAGTCAGTTAAGCGTCCAACTTCAGCCAGGTCACAATCTCGCGGTCTGTGATTCGAGCCCCGCGTCAGGCTCTGGGCTGATGGCTCAGAGCCTGGAGCCTGTTTCCGATTCTGTGTCTCCCTCTCTCTCTGCCCCTCCCCCGTTCATGCTCTGTCTCTCTCTGTCCGAAAAATAAATAAACATTGAAAACAAAGTTTTAAAAAAAATTTCATTCTTTTTTATGGCTGAGTAATACTCCATTGTGTGTGTGTGTGTGTGTGTGTGTGTACTCGCACAGAAGAGTAATTTCCCCTCATGCATCCCAGGCATTTTTCAGATTACTGTTTTCATGCTGTCTGTCTCCCAGTCACTTGTTTGCCTGGAGCAGAGCAGTGCAGTTTGGGCTCTATCCCAGCCAAGCCCACTGACTTTTAAAACTCGAAACTTTAGTGACATGGTGTGTCAGGGACCTGCACTGGTCTTCTAGGGGAAGGTCTTGCTGCTCTGGGAGTGATGCATGTTTCACCAAGAAGGGTAGTCATGCCAGAGAGCAGGAGCATGGGATTTGGAGAAAAGAAGACTAAACAGCCAGTGTCTGATTTAGCTGCCTTCAGTATGTGTCTCTGCACACATGCTGAGGGACGGGTGAGGGAAATGGCACCTGTCAGCTCTTTTGTTCCCTGAGAGGCGAGTCTGCGAACATCACCTCTCATAGATGATCTCCATCCAAGAAGAGTGAACAGTTTCTCCCCATGTGCCTTAGATAATTCTCAGATTGTGCCATCAGTCAGCCCCTGGGCAGCTTGCCTGCCTTCTCTCCAGGAGTAGGAAAGCACCCTCAGGGCTCTATCCCAGCCAAGCATACAGACCTCTAAAACTCCTGTCTTTGAACCCGTTTGCAAAAACTCATGAAAATCAGCTCCTCTCATTTTCCCAGCCAATGGTTTTGGGGAAGTGTTCTCTTTGTGCATATCCCTGTGCATTTCACGGCCTCTCGCCTTTCTCCTTGACCAGCACTCCCTACCTTCTGCAGGCCCTGTGCTCCATTTCTCTCCCAAACCATATCTCCATACTTCCTATCTTCCTCAATATGGTCTCTAGTTGTACAGTTTGTTCTGTCAGGCCTCAGGTCTATTTTTTGGGTATTCAAAATGATTTGATAGTTATCCAGCTGTGTTCAAGGGGTAGACAAGCCTAGGGTCTTCCTACTATGCTGCCATCTTAGGTCCCCTACATCTGTTATCACACTATGTATTTCTGGGGTTGTCTGTTGTATTGTTTTCTCTTCCATTTCTCATTTTGATATTTGAGGCTTCTCTCTTTTTTTTTCTTAGTTGGAGTAGTTAAAACATTGCCAATTTTATTTATTTTTTTGGAAAAACTGGTCATTACTTTCAATGTTATATTATTGTTTACTCTGGTCTCTATTTCACTTATTTCAGATTTTTCTTTGGTATTTCCTTCCTCTATTAAATTTCATCTAAGTTTTTACTTTTCCTAATTCCCTGTGGTGCATTATTGATTTGTTTATTTGAACTTTTTTTTCTGAATATAAGCATTTATATCATAAATTTTACTCTAACATCTACTTTTGCTACATTCCATAGGTTTTGGAATATTGTGGTATCTTTTTCTTTTGTTTTGAGACATAGTTTGATTTGCCACTTGATTTCTTATTTGACCCATTGCTTATAAAGTAGTGTGTATTTAATATTTATATATTAAAAAGCTAACATTTACATCGTGGATTTTCTAGTTTTGTTTTTATTTGTTTATTTATTTGTAGTTTTAAGTTTATATTTAAATTCCAGTTCATTAATATAGTGTAATATTAGTTTCAGTGGAAAATTTAGTGATATATCACTTACATACAACACCCAGTGCTCATCTCAACAAGTGCCCTCCTTAATACCCATCACCCATTTAAATCAATCCCCTTGCTCACCTCCCCTCCAGCAACCCTCAGTTTGTTCTCTATAAAATCTGTTTTCTGGTTTGCCTCTCTCTCTTTTTCCCCTATGTTCATCTGTTTTGTTTCTTAAATTACACATATGAGTGAAATCATATGGTATTTTTCTTTCTCTGACTGACTTATTTTGCTTAGCATAATACTCTCTAGCTCCATCCACTTCATTGCAAATGACAAGATTTCATTCTTTTTTATGGCTGAGTAATAGTCTAGTGTGTGTGTGTGTGTGTGTGTGTGTGTGTATTTTTGTGTCATATATATATATATATATATATATATATATATATATATCACATCTTCTTTATTCATCAGTCGATGGACATTTGGTTTCTTTCCATAATTTGGCTACTGTTGATAATACTACTATAACCATCATGGTGCATGTGTCACTTTGAAACTATATTTTTTTATCCTTTGAGTGACTATCTAGTATTGAAATTGCTGGATCATAGAGTAGTTCTACTTTTAACTTTTTGAGGAAGTTCCATACTGTTTTCCAGAGTGGCTGCATCAGTTGGCATTCCCACCAACAGTGTAAAAGCATTCTCCTTTCTCTGCATTCTCACCTGCACCAACACCTGTTTTCTGTGTTGTTAATTGGAGCCATTCTGACTGATGTGAGGTGATATTTCATTGTAGTTTTGATTTGTAATTCCCTGTGATGAATGATGTTGGACATCTTCTCATGTGTCTTTTAGCCATCTGGATGTCTTCCTTGGAAAATTATCTACTCATATCTTCTTCCCATTTCTTCACTGAATTATTTATTTTTTGTGTTTTGAGTTTGATAAGTTCTTTATAGACTTTGGATACTAACCCTTTATCAGTATGTCATTTGCAAATATATTTTCTTATTATAAAAGTTCCCATAAAAAAGTTGTCTTTTAGTTTTATTGATTGTTTCCTTCATGGTGCATCAGCTTTTTACGTTGATGATGTCTCAATAGTTTATTTTGGCTTTTGTTTCCCTTGCTTCAGGAGACATATCTAGTAAGAAGTTGCTATGGCCGATGTTAAATAGATTACTGTGAGTGTTCTCCTCTAGGATTTTGATGGTTTCCTGTCTCACATTTAGGTTTTTTGTCCATTTTAAATTTTTTGTGTGTATTGTGTAAGAAAGTGGTCAAGTTTTATTATTTTGTGTGGTGGTGTCCGGTTTTCCTAACACCATTTGTTGAAGGGGCTATCTTTTTTTTCCATCGGATAATCTTTCCAATACTTTTGCTTTCTCAAAAATTAATTGACAATACAGTTGTGGGTCCATTTCTGAGTTTACTATTCTGTTCCTTCGATCTATGTGTCTGGTTTTGTGCAAATAGCTTACTGTCTTGATCACTACAGCTTTGTAATATAACTTGAAGTCCAGAATTGTGATGCCTCCAGTTTTGCTTTTCTTTTTCAAGATTGCTTTGGCTCTTTGGGGTCTTTTTGGTTCCATACAAATTTTAGGATTGTTCTAGTTCCATGATAAATGTTGTTAATATTTTGATATGGATTGCATTAAATGTGTAAGTTGCTTTGGGTCCAGGGTGGTTCATTGTTGATCTTTAATTTTGTACCATTGTGTTTGGAAAATATACTTGTTGTGATTTTGGTCTTTTAAATGTATTATATTTATTATGTCTGTTTGTATGTGATTTAACCACAGAAAATTTCTATGTGTAATTGAAGAAAATGTGCATTCTATTTTTTAAAATTTTTTAAATGTTTATTTCTGAAGGAGAGAGAGACAGAGCATGAGTAGAGGAGGGGCAGGGAGAGAGAGAGAGAGAGAGAGAGAGAATCTGAAGCAGGCTTCAGGCTCTGTGCTGACAGCCCGATGCAAGGCTCAAACCCACAAACCACAAGATCATGATCTGAGCCAAAGTCAGACGCTCAACCAACTGAGCCACTCAGGCGCCCCTACATTCTATTTTTCTTGAATGGAATCTTTTATATATATCTTTTACAACCATGTACTATGAAGAATGATTCAAGTTCTTGTTGAAAAAAATTAATATCACTTAACAGAGGGTACTCACTTAAAATAAAACATATCAGAGCGGAGGTGGATTGGGGGATGGGTGAAGTAGGTAAAGGGGATTAAGGGTACATTTATCATGATGAGCACTGAGTAATGATGTATAAAATTGTTGAATCACGGGGCGCCTGGGTGGCGCAGTCGGTTAAGCGTCCGACTTCAGCCAGGTCACGATCTCGTGGTCCGTCAGTTCGAGCCCCGCGTCAGGCTCTGGGCTGATGGCTCAGAGCCTGGAGCCTGTTTCCGATTCTGTGTCTCCCTCTCTCTCTGCCCCTCCCCCGTTCATGCTCTGTCTCTCTCTGTCCCAAAAATAAATAAAAACGTTGAAAAAAAAATTTTTAAAAAAAATTGTTGAATCACTACATTGTTGTACACCTGAGTCTACTATAACACTGTATGTGAACTATACTGGAATTAAAATTAAACACTTAATAAGAAAACACACAAGCCAACTGATCCAAAATCCAATAAAGACAGAAACTAGTAAAAAGAAAAACAAAAACCCAAAAGCTTAAATAGCACAGTAAGTAACATCTGCTTCCTAGTAATCAAGTTGAAAAATCTAAATTTTTAATTACTTAGATCTTTAACTTAATTCTAGAAGTAATATTAAGCTAAGTGTGCTGTCTTCCTCTTCATAGAGTCTGAAGTCCAGCACAATTCCCATTTTCCTGGCATACTGGTGACTTGCCTTCTTCTGTATGCAGCCAAGTTAAAGTAAACAGAACAGAAAATTTTCAGGAGTAGATTTCTTGTAAGCCAAAATTTTAGGCATTGAAATGTATGTGTGTTAATAAAACAAACTCCAATTTAACAGAGACAAATTTTAGCCAAACTAAACCTAATTTAGTCTGCCAATATATGTGAGGACTCATGGGTCTCATAAGCACTGAAGGGGATAAAATGTGAATTCCTTTTAAGTTATTACGTCCTAAAACTTTCCAGCCAAAACTTGTGGCCTAGAGTACTTTGCAAAAATCTCCTTTCTCTGTAGTTTTCTCTTCACAGGCTGAACTTTAACTGAAGAGTAACAGTGTATTTAATGATATTAACTATTATTGTGAATCTGAGGACAAAACTTATCTAAGTATTAACCATTACATAGTTTAGACATTTGATTGGTTGAATAACATATCATTGAATATGAAGTGTGTAGTAATATATATATCAATGAAAGAAGATGCAGTTTAATAATTTAGTGTTCAATAGCACCTTTTGGTGAGTTTGCCAAAGCAATAACCCTTCTAGTTATCAAAAACAAAATTTCCAAAGATGGAGTAGAGATTTCTGGGAATTAAGTCTCTAAACGGTAGATTATGGCTTGAAATAGTTTCCCCTTTGTACTCTTCTGTGGAATTCACATTAAAGCACACTCCCTTTCTGGGGTTTCCAGATGGCTCAGTTGGTTGAGCTTCCAATTCTTGATTTTGGCTTGGGTCATGATCTCATGATTCATGAGCTTGAGACCCGCATCAGGCTCTGTGCTGAAAGTGCAGAGTCTGCTTAGGATTCTCTCTCTCACCCTCTCTCTCTGCCCCTCTCCTGCTCATGTTATTTTTTTTCTGTCTCTGTATCAAAGTAAATAAACTTAAAAAAAAAACACTACTTCCCATTCCACCCAGACTTTGGACACAAAAGCATTCCTTTTTCCTTGTTATCTTTAACTCAACTGAAAACTACTATGTTTTACTACTGTTTCTAAAAACATTATTAAACATTACTAGAAACAAAATGGATGAAAACAAAGTTTAAAAATGAGCATTAAAAATAACCAAGTTGACAACCGTTTGTCTTTTCAATCTCTCATAGTTTCTCTGATTCATAAACTCTATTTCACATTATCTGAGGAACTCAGTAGAAGTTTTTGTTCCTTAAAAATTTTAGACTCATCTATTCATTTCATTTTCTTATTTTTTTATTTATATATGAAATTTATTGTCAAATTGGTTTCCATACAACACCCAGTGCTCATCCCAAAAAGTGCCCTCCTCAATACCCATCACCCACCCTCTCCTCCCTCCCACCCCCCATCAACCCTTGGTTTGTTCTCAGTTCTCAACAGTCTCTTATGCTTTAGCTCTCTCCCACTCTAACCTCTTTTTTTTTTCCTTCCACTCCCCCATGGGTTCCTGTTAAGTTTCTCAGGATCCACATAAGAGTGAAACCATATGGTATCTGTCTTTCTCTGTATGGCTTATATCACTTAGCATCACACTCTCCAGTACCATCCACGTTGCTACAAAAGGCCATATTTCATTTTTCCTCATTGCCACGTAGTATTCCATAGTGTATATAAACCACAATTTCTTTATCCATTCATCAGTTGATGGACATTTAGGCTCTTTCCATAATTTGGCTATTGTTGAGAGTGCTGCTATGAACATTGGGGTACAAGTGCCCCTATGCATCAGTACTCCTGTGTCCCTTGGATAAATTCCTAGCAGTGCTATTGCTGGGTCATAGGGTAGGTCTATTTTTAATTTTCTGAGGAACCTCCACACTGCTTTCCAGAGCGGCTGCACCAATTTGCATTCCCACCAACAGTGCAAGAGGGTTCCCGTTTCTCCACATCCTCTCCAGCATCTA
>NW_024420044.1:382490-403967 GCF_014898765.1 Herpailurus yagouaroundi | reverse complement strand
CTTCTCCTTAGGTGATCCACTTCAGGAGGGGCCCTGTGGCAGCAGGAAGGAGTCAGATCCCCTGCCGGAGGTTTGGCTCTGCAGAAGCGCAGAGTTGGGTGTTTGCGCGGAGAGAGCAAGTTCCCTGGCAGCAACTGGTTCTCTTTGGGATTTTGGCTGGGGGATGGGCGGGGGAGATGGCGCTGGCGAGTGCCTTTGTTCCCCACCAAACTGAGCTCTGTCGTCCGGGGGCTCAGCAGCTCTCCTTCCCTTTGTCCTCCAGCCTTCCCACTTTCTGAGCAGAGCTGTTAACTTATGACCTCCCAGACGCTAAGTCGCGCTTGCTGTTGGAACACAGTCCCTCAGGCCCCTCCGCTTTTTGCAAGCCAGACTCAGGGGCTCTGCTTGGCCGGCGAGCCGCCCCCCCACCCCGGCTCCCTCCCGCCAGTCCGTGGAGCGCGCACCACCTCGCCGCCCTTCCTACCCTCTTCCGTGGGCCTCTCGTCTGGGCTTGGCTCCGGCGACTCCGTTCTGCTAATCCTCTGGTGGTTTTCTGGGTTATTTAGGCAGGTGTAGGTGGAATCTAAGTGATCAGCAGGACGCGCGGTGAGCCCAGCGTCCTCCTACGCCACCATCTTCCCTCTCCGACACCTTCATTTTCTTATTTATGTCTCCTGTGCATTGCAGAGAAACCGAGGTAGGCAGCTATTTTGGAAGAAAACAATGGGTGAAAAACCAGATGATTATTCTTTCCATGAGTAATCATAAAATTCTCATATTTCTCAGGGGCACCTGGGTGGCTCAGTCGGTTAAGCGGCCGACTTCAGCTCAGGTCACGATCTCCCGGTCCGGGAGTTCGAGCCCCGCGTCGGGGTCTGGGCTGATGGCCCAGAGCCTGGAGCCTGTTTCCGATTCTGTGTCTCCCTCTCTCTCTGCCCCTCCCCCATTCATGCTCTGTCTCTCTCTGTTTCAAAATAAATAAATAAACATTAAAAAAAATTTTTTTTTAAAATTCTCATATTTCTCTAAGATAAACAAAGTAGAAAAGAGCATTGAAGCCTCCAATTTATTCCTCACTTGAAAAAGACAAATGGTTCTTCTTTCACAGAACCAGAAAGAGTGAGGTTTCAGTAAGGCATTTCTCAAAAATATATTATGACATTCCAATGATACAATAAATGTGAAGTAAAAATAAGGGCTAATAGGTTACCCTGGTGATTATATAGACCCTCAAAATATCACATTCACTTTTGTTGTCTGTCTAATTATGCTATATCTGATATAAAACAAAAAAGGTTCATTCCATTTTTTGTCTCTTGCCTCATAATGTGGTTTTGTTATATTACACATACCATGATAGGTGAGTCAAATGATCAACTCAGTCATACTTTAGTAATCCAGAGAAATTCATCTTTTTTTTTCAAAGCAGTCATCTGATATGTGTAACTTTCAAAGGAGCCATCTAATATGGAACATATTATTATGACATTATGGCTTTATTATGTCAAGTAAAATATATATAGATGATGAATTTGATGTTGGAATTTAACTATGGCCACCAGTTTTCAAAACTGACTCATCTTTTTTCCTCCATAAGTTTCCATGAATATTGGAATGTGACTGGGTGTAATGAAGATTACTCCAAGAAAGGTCTGTAATTCATGGAAGTGTTAATAAGATGTCTGATCTCAATGTCACAGACCTTACAAACTTCCTAAATGCAGCTTAATTCTGTCTCCCAACACACATGAGAACGTTTTAACATCAGTTAGAGAGAAGAAAAAGTACCATATGGGATTTTAGTTATAATTTGAGATAAAGCAGCTGATTTAGGACTTTTAACTCTTCCCTTTCCCCCACATTATTTCAATTAGTACTCTGCATTTTTGTTTAGCCTCATATTTAGATTATACTGTACTTAACATATCCTTGGTGCACAGATTTATCTGAGTGTAATAAAACTGTGAACTTAAGTCTAGGCTATAACAAAATAGTTGCAAAAACTTTCGAATCCTTATTCTAATAAAAATTTCATCTCACCTCACTAAAAATAGCCATGTTCCTAGGAATTCAAAGAATTTCATAACCTTTGGATGATAATAGATATGTGGTATGAGAAGTACTGAGACTGAAAATTAGTAGGATTAGACCTGATGTCTTTAAGAAACAGATAAAGATAGTGCAAAAGATACAAAGGAAATAATTTGAACACCTAGATGCAACTTGCAGTGTCTTGGAGCAAAAATAAAATTCATGAAAATAAATGGTCTCCTGTGAGAGACTAAATACAAGGGCTAAATATAGGTGAACACTAAAATGAAAGGAAAGTGTTTGCCTTTTTTCAAAACATTCTGCTACCCATTTGCTTCATCATTTAAATGTATTTTCAAACATATTTTTTCGTGGGGGAACTCTAATACATAAAGCACATAAAAGTGGATCTGTTCTGGTTTGAAAGAAAGCTGGGAGATCTAGAGCACTGTTGGTTGGTCTCTTCTTTTTTACCTTTTTTCTTTTCTCTGGCCCCTAAGATACATCTATGGAACCTCAGTGTTCTAAAAAATATAGCTTGCAGACCTTTGCATCAGTCCAAGCTGCTCATTTTGTATATGGATAAGCATCTGAGAAGGAAAAAGACCAGTGGAGCTAAAGTTATGCTTGATGTTTGGCAAGAGATAATGTTCTAGAGTCAGACTATCTGAGTTTGGACCTAATTCTGCTACTTAATAGCTGGGTGACCTTGAGTATTACTTAACTTCACTTGTTTCACTTTCTCCATCTTTGAAATGCAGATAAAAACAATGAGTTAGTTTACATAAAGTACTTAGATTAATGCGTGGCACACACAGTATATGTGTGTATAATGTATGTGTGTATCTAGGACTATAAGCTCAGGAATTCTTATATACATATGTGTGTATAATGTATGTGTGTGTCTAGGACTATAGCTCAGGAATTCTTATATACCATGCTTCCTTTCATGTACTTCAAAATCAAAACTTCAGGTGAATTTTGGACTATACCTGAGGTTTGGTCAAGTGACTAGAGAAGTATTTTGTGAGATTTTTTTCATAAGAAGTGCTAAGCCTGTTTTGCTGTTGTGAACAGACCATCGTGGGCTTTGGAATCAAGCAGATGTAGTTTTGGTCTCACGCCCACTACTTGTAACTCTTTGTTCTTTTGTAAATTTCTTAATACCTTTGGATTTCAATTTCCATATTTAAAAAATGGTGATAATGCTAACTACTTCATGGAGCAGTGGCCATGGAACATAATTTTTTAGTGGGCAAAAGCATTACTCTGTGGGAGTGTGTGATAAGTACACTCAAGCCCTATAAAACAATAAACATGAAGGAAAAGCAGAAAAGTTTAGGGTGATCTTAGATAATCTAAGCACTAGTAGTGGGTTAAAGTGAAACAAAAGAAATAGTAGACCAAGGAGAAGGAAAATTGAAAGCATGTAGTGTTAAACCATGTAATGATCATTTCCAAGGGCAGATATGGAAGTCCCTTGGTTTGAGTCATTTCATATTGAATTGAATTGAATTAAGGTAAAGTTGTATCTATCTGGGGAGCAATCTTTCCCTGGCTGGAAAACCAAGAAGATGAGCTAATAAGGGATTTGTATCTTTTTTTTTTTTTTTGAGGCAGGGGTGGAAATGTCTCCTGGATGCACATCTGCATGGAGTCTGAGTCAGCTGGGGATTATAAGAAGCAAGAGAAACCCATACATAGGGAGAAAAAGAAAGAAGGAATGTAGAACAGGGATAATGGGAAAGAACTAGGAAATATAGGTAAGAATTAAAGACAAAGAAAATGAAGAGGGGGAGAAATGAAAAGAGCATAGAGTGAAACAAAACAGAAAAGAGAAAGAGGAACAACCGATAAAGACTTATATCAAGAGTGTTGAGGTGTTACTAGGCACAGTGACGCTGATATCCACTTCTCATTAATGATACATCTTTTCCTTACATAGGCCCTGTGAACTGGGACTTGGCATCAGAAAACAATTGGTTCCTAGCAGCTGATAAATAAACAAGCCCAAGCTCAGAGATAATTAGAGTCATCCTTTTTCCTCCCCACTGAAAGAAACATCCTTTTTTTCCCTCCTCTTCAAAAGGTAAACAATGCTTGTTTCCTAGAAACAGCTGGGAGTATAGGGAAGAATATCAGCTGTTTTTGCCAGCTCCAGAGTTCATTCCAGGGATCCAATTCCCTTTCCCATTATACTAGTTCTTTAGTCAACCCATTTGCAGAGATGAAGTTCCCCAACTAACATACCTGTGCCAAAGAAAGTAGAGGCTTTTGTACTCTCTTAGAGTCCCCAGGCTTTGGAAAATGATCTCTGTCCTGTGGTGGCACCACCTAAACAATCTTGTACAAAAAAGAGAACACATTTCTAAAAGTTTTCATTTGGAAAGTACTAGAAGCATTTGCATAAGACACTGACTATCTTATTGGCTTTCATATGTTCTATTCCTGGTTCTGGTTCTGCTGTACCCAGTCCCTTTCCCACATGCTCTTATATAGCTTTTGCTGTTCTGTCTGCACTTTCCTACCTTCAACTACTTATTGCCTTCAACCATCTCTTTCCATTTTCTTTTCACATGGCTCTAATGGGAAAAGTAGATGATTCTAGGGGTGATTGTAAAGTTTAGCAATCATTGTCAGAGTTAGAGGTAATTACTCAGAAAACTATTTACCTCTTCCTACTTTGGGGAAGCTGTCCTTCATTAAACTATATCAGAGACCATATTGTACTTAGGTCAGTGAACATAACAACACTAGCAATAATAAACTTGTATTTTTCTGTGGCAGGTTACATCTTACCACACAGCTTCATATTCGTTATATTTAAATCTCAACAACCTTGTGATATTGTGGTTCAAATATTCAATTTGTACTTGAAGAAACAGAAAGAAATGTACAAACTGAAAGAGATGTAAATTTTGAATATTGGAAAACAATCACAACAGTGCTGGGTTTAAGATTGAGTCTTCAGGAAGGCAATCAGATATTTTTCCAGTGGCCAATGAACAGGACCATCCTTATAAATGGTGGTATACAAGTATTCCCTGACTTTGAGTTGTAGCCCTCATGATTAAAATTCCCTTTCCACTGACTTGACCACTGACATGAGTGATCAACCCTCAGGATTTGAAAGGTACTCTGATAATTTGGAAAATTTGATCCAATTCTTCACCTAATATCTGACCCTTTCTACATTATTCCTATGAAATAGTAATTGGGTCTCTCCCCAAAAACTTTCAACAGCAGAAATCTACTAATTTCTGAGGGATTCTATATGTCTAAAATCTAGCTGGATCTTTCTATTGACTTTAAATCTGTCCATTTGTTATATGTAACTACCAAAACCCACTACACCTGTTGAGCTGGGTTTGAAATCACTCTCCCCTTCCCCATTAGAGCCCTTCAGATAGCTAACAACAGGGGGCCAGACCTTCCTGGTGTTCTTGTGCCAGCTACTCACTCCCTGAACCCATGTGTTTTTCTTCATGTGGCATAGTTCAAAATATCTTCATCGTCCTGGTTATAGCCCTAAAAACTCTCCAGCCTCTCCTTGTTCCCTTAAAATGTGACACTCAACTCTGAGCACCACAGTCCTGCTTTGCTGTGAAAGATAAAAAGTATTGTGTGCCTATCGACACCCACTTCCCAGATTCTGAATTCCTGTCCATGCAGCCCCATCATGAGGCTGACTCACACAGGTTCAGTAACTGGGAACTGGTTTAAGATATGTACATTTAATTGGGAAACAATTTTGTATCTCTTGGAAAGATCACACTTTACTCAGCCTACTCATTTCCCTCCTTAAACCATTATTACGCTAAGCAGAACAATTCCAAGTACTGGTAAGCTTTACTGAATTACAATGTTTTAGCTGGAAGAGATTTTAGGAAACAGAGGCTCAGGGAGGTGAAATTGTCTCCCAATATCACACAAGGAGTTAATAACTGAGCATAGTCTATAACTCAGATCCACTAAGCCCAGGCTAGAGTTCCTTAGGACCTCAGAGGTATCAGCCTTAGATGACTCTGCAGCTCTTATCTTTTAGGACATACCACATCAGTGGAAAGATCTCCAAAAACTGCCAAATATTTCCTTTCTGACTCAATTTCCCCCCATTCCTTGTACACTATTTCCTGGCTTCCCCCAAGACAAAACATGGGTGAATCTTAGGGTGCATTAATAAAAGACCTAAGGAGGGGCGCCTGGGTGGCGCAGTCGGTTAAGCGTCCGACTTCAGCCAGGTCACGATCTCGCGGTCCGTGAGTTCGAGCCCCGCGTCGGGCTCTGGGCTGATGGCTCGGAGCCTGGAGCCTGTTTCTGATTCTGTGTCTCCCTCTCTCTCTGCCCCTCGCCCGTTCATGCTCTGTCTCTCTCTGTCCCAAAAATAAATAAAAGTTGAAAAAAAAAATTAAAAAAAAAAATAAAAAATAAAAGACCTAAGGAATGCCAAGAAACATAAGCATGTGCCAGAAATTCTGCCACCAGAAAATTTAAAACTGCAGAACGCACTGTACTAGATTGGCCCCATGCTCTTTAAGCTGATGCCAGACCCAATACCTAAGGCAACTATTTATTGTGGGACGTTTGACTAGACACCAGAGTGTGATAAGTACATTCAAGCCTTAGAGCCCTTATGGTAAACACAAAGTCTTACCAAAATAGCTTCCTTGACTCAGCCTCTGGAGGTCATGGGTGGTTCTCCCCAACATCTCAAACTGTGGCAGGTGGCAAGAATCCAGAAGAGCTAGGAAATAGATCCAAAATTCAGCAAGTCCTTCAATTTTCCTTCATTTTCTGAATGTTTCAAGTTTCTATGGAGTGGTGAAACTTCTGAGTAAAAATGGCAACTTGAATGCACACATCTAATTTCACTACCTCTTGAAACTTTGTTAAAACTAGAACAAAGGTATCTTTTTAAAAATCATAAATCCACAACGAGGGGGGAAATAGGAGAGAAGATGGAAGCCATTAAGTCTGATTAGCCAGAATACAGATGGACAGGTAGGAACCAACTAACCATGCTCAAGAAAACATAATCCTATGTTGGCAAAAAGGGAAAGATAAGAACAAATAAGTTTATGCTGAATCATCCTCAAAAAAGCTCAAAAATGGTGGCCATAGTTAATTTGGAAGTAAGGATAAAGTAGAGTCTATGACTGATAGCCTAGGTTATACTGTGGTAACCAGAATCTCATAGGTTGAAAACATAAGATTTGTTCACATTACATGTTCAATGTAATAACTCAGGAAATGAGGTTTATGGGGGCTCCACCTTGAAATATTCTTTCATGATTGCCATAGGAAGGGAAAAGTAACATGTCAAATCATACATTTACTCTTTCTTTATTTTTTAAATGTTTATTTTTGAGAGAGAGAGAGAGACTGAGAGAGAGGGAGAGAGAGAAGGGGAGAGACAAAGGGAGACACAATCTGAAGCAGGCTCTGAGCTGTCCTCACAGAGCCAGACAGGGGGCTCAAGCCCATGAACCATGAGATCATGAAGTCAGATAGATGCTTAATTGACTAAGCCACCCAGGCACCCCTTTTTACTCTTTAGCATTTTGCCGGGAAATGATGTATTTCGTCTCCTTACATTTCAAGGCCAAAACAAGTCACATGGCTGTGTTTAATCTTCAAAGAAGATGGGGAAGTGAAATGAGGAAAGCTGAGTTATTGTTGCATTGCCCTAATGTCTACCTTAAAGGAAGCTTAAATAAATAGTATCATCTGAAAAATGTTTAAGTAGCTGTTTTGAGCCCTATATATTTTTTTCTGTGCTCTATATCACAATGGCAGAAACCTGGGCATTTATTTTCTTGAATTTGTTAATGATTTGATGATTTCCATGTTTCTATTTTCACTGTTTTCTCTCTGTGGAACTCCTATTATATGGATGTTAGATCTTCTGGACTAGTCCATGATTATTTCACCTTTTATCTCCCATATACTATTTCTCTGTTTTGTTTAATTTTATGGGAAATTTTCTCAACTATCTTCAAAAGTTTTATTAAGTTTTTAATTTTTTGCTATCTTGTTTATAAGTCCCAAAGTCTTTTTTATTCTCTGGGTTTTGGAGAGGGTGAAACAAAAGCTATCTTGAGTGAAGAACACCAGTTATAGCTGAGGATAGGGCTATTGTACTAAAGTGAAACTACCTCCCCCATAACTTCGTCCTCCACTTCCACCTTCTTCTTAAAAGGTAGCAGATAAGTCTTTGCCTTTTAAGCAGGATGCTGAAAAGTATTTTTGGGGCAATCAAACCATCCTTAAATAAACTTTTATAATCATACTGACAGTATAGTAATATAACCTTAAAATAAAGTTCAAAGTCAACAAGTCATAAATGTGAACTCAGAGATTCCAATCAGTAAAAAGAAGTAAGAACAGGTAACTAAAACTTATGAGACAGTGAGGAAACTAACAGAGAAAGAAATGTAGAGCAAACAAAAATTATGCAGGTAGAGATACAAACAAAAATAAGAATTTATACAAATGTAGCATTCAGAAAATAAAAAAGACTTTGGGACTTGTAAACGTGATAGCAAAAATGAAAAACTTAATAGAAACTTTTGAAGACAGTTGAAAAAATTTCCCAGAAAAGTAAACAAAACAGAGAAATAGTATATGGGAGATACAAGGTAAAATAGTCATGGACCAATCCAGAGGATCTAACATCCATATAATAGGAGTTCTACAGAGAGAAAACAGTGAAAATAGAAACATGGAAATCATCAAATCATTAACAAATTCAAGAAAATATCCTAGGACTGAATGTCTTGGATTTCTAGAAAAAGCCCATAGAGTGCCTTTAATCATGGGAAGAAAAATTGATCTACAACAGGTGAAATTGTAAGATTTCAGGGTGCTTGAAGAAAAGAAAAAAAATGTTAAAGCTTCCAAAGAAATATGAACAGGCCATATGTAAAAATAATCAAGAATTAGAATGACTAGATTTCTCAATAGGCAACATTAGAAACTAGAAAATGAAGAAGGAATGAATACTTTCAAAATTCTGAAGGAAAGTTATTTTCAACATTTAATTTTATGACCAAATATTAAGGTACATGAAAACACTTTCAGATATGTGAATTGTTGTGGATTTAATTATGTTCCCTTCAAATTCCTATATTGAAATCCTACCCCCCATTACCTCAAAATGTGAGTTTGTTTGGAAATAAGATTTTTAAAGATATAATTTTACTTAATATGAGATCATACTGGGGCAGGGTGGAACCTTAATCCATAAGGTTTATATCCTTATAAAAAGGGGAAATTTGTTTTTTTTAAATTTTTTTTTTAAATTTGAGAATAGTTGACACACAATGTTACATTAGTTTCAGGTAAACAACATAGTGACTTGGTGAGTTTATACATTATGCTATGCTCATCACAAGTATAGCTACCATTTGTCACCATACAACACTATTACAGTGCCATTGACTATATTTCCTATGCTGTGACTTTTATTTCTGTAACTTATTAATTCCATAACTGGAAGTTTGTATCTTCCATTCCCTTTCACCTATTTTGTTACCCCCCCACCCCCCTTCCCTCTAGCAACTATCAGGTTGTTCTCTGTATTTGTAGGTCTGATTCTGCTTTTTGTTTGTTTATTCATTTTCTTAGATTCCACATATAAGTGAAATCATAGAGTATTTGTCTTTCTCAGTATGACTTATTTCACTTAGTATAATACCCTCTAGGTCATCTATGTTGTCACAAATGGCACAAACATCCTTTTTATGGCTGCATAATATCCCATTCAGTCTGTGTGTGTGTGTGTGTGTGTGTGTGTGTGTGTGTGGCATCTTCCTTATCCATTCATTTTACCAGTAGATTTAAAAGGCACATTTGGACACAGATACACACACTGTGAGAATGCCACATGTATATGAAGGTATAGATTGAGGTAATTTGTCTACAAGACAAAGAATGCCAAAGATTGTCAACAATCCACAAGAGGCTAGGAAAGCTGTATAGAACATTTTTTTTCCTCACAACCCCCAAAAGAAATCAAAGTTGTTGACACCTCAATTTTGGAATTCTAGCCTCCAGAACAGTGAAACAACACATTTCTGTTGGGTAAGCCACTCAGTTTATAGTACTTTGTTATGGCAGCCCTAACAAACTAATATATGAAGTTTCAAAAAAAAATCTGCTTACCATGCACTATTCCTCATGTGGAAACTACAAGATGTGTCCCACCAAAATTAGGTAATAAATGATGAAAGAGAAAAACATAGAATGCAAAAAAAAAACCTGAAAATAAAATACATGAAAGGGTCAAAGAAATTCCCTAGGATAATGGTGATGAGAGATCTCAGCTTTGCACCAAATATTGAAAGCAATCAGTCTAGAATGCTGCAGTAGAGCTCAGGACAGACATGTCAAGGGCAGCCATCAACAAGATTCTGCTGCTATGAGACTACTTGATTTTGTAACCTAGGGGTTTTGGCCCAGATTCATCTGACTTTTCTAGATCAAGTGCTCTTGAAGTTATTTTCCCTTTCATACTGTGTAGATCAGTTGAAAATGACATAAAATTCTCACCCTCCTTACTTACATTGGACTGTGATATATGTTAAAAATACAATTTTATTGTATTAATCTATTGAAATTTTGTTAGTTACTAGCATTCCCTAACTAATAAGCCTCAAATAAAGTGTTTTGCTTTGATATGCTCTTGAAAAGATATTGGCCATAGTAAGTTTAGAAGGGAAAAAAATATATAAATCAGTCCATTTCTTGTCAGATACCCAATATCACACTACTACCCTGCCATACATTCCCACATTGGCAAACCTAAGTTTTCTGGGCCTAACTCAAGGCTTTGCCTAGAATGGGTTTATATTCTCAGAGAAACTAAAGGCAGACTGTGAAACTCAAAGGCCCTTTACAGCTTTCATCTGCGGCAATGTTGTCCTTTCCATACACAATGTGGGCTTCGCTTGCTCTCATTTTTCATACTGCTAACCTTTCACATTTATTTATATTTAAATATCTGTTTTAAAACAACACAGTATTTAATAAAAGCATAGAGTAATACAGAATGAAAGGAGCAAATCAAGAAGGGTAAAGAGGTCAGAAGATAGAGCTAATGTTGTAAGCAACAGATATTTTTGTGTTCTTTTCAAAACTTTTTCATTTTTTAGTAGTCCACCTCACACACACATAACACCCTTTTTGGCATTACAGACTTTCTTGATAATCCCAGTCCACACTGAATGCTGAATTTCACACACAATTTGAATTTTACAGGAAATGTAAAAGTAATGCAGTCTGTCCTCTGTGTTTTACAGGTTCAAAATGTGAGATGTGTCTTGCACAAAGAGACATGGATATTGGGGGGGGGAGAACCAAAGGAAGTTTATTAACATGCCAACAAGTGACATGAGGGAGTAGACTCTACACCTCCAAAAAGGACAGACACCTCAACCAAGGGCTTTCCCTGATGTAGGTCTTCCACTTTTCCAAAACTACACAGGGTGCACAATTAAACAGCCCACCTGTGGACACACTGCTGAGGGCCTTGAGGGCTGCTGCACACTTTCTAGTTATATCCACCTGTCCCAGGGCACTGCTGTGTGCAGAAATACTTCCATATCAGTCAAATAAGACACATGGACATTAAATAACCAAGCTGGAGTGTTGACTGAGACCAGTCTGCAAGCATGTCCTTTAAATTGTTATGCTTTATTGCTTCCTCAAACCTAAAGTCTAGCAAAGTGAACCTTCATGAAAAAAAGAATCTAAATAATCTAAAGAAAGTGAGTACCTGGACTGGAGTAAGGTTCGTGGTGAAAAACCCACCAAACATACAATGAAGCTTTTTAGATGGCATAAAATAGAAAAACATTCAGGAAGACCATACCAGGAACTTTGTAATTTTATTAAATGTTAAACTTTTGTCAGTGTTCAAGTTTGCTATTTTTGTTTCTTTTATCCATTTTTAGTGGTAAATAGCCTGAAAACACAAAGGACTAGTGAGTTTATTTGAAGAGTTAGGGAGAGAGGAATTGGATAAATTGTGCCCTACTTTTCAGTTAGGTATAGTTTGAAGACAAGATACTTAATAATGGTAGCTCTGGTTGCATAAATACTATGATCTGGGAGTGGGTGATCCTACATCTAGTAAGGACATAAGAAAGAATGAGTCAGATAGATTCAACTAAGGAGTGGATCAAGTATGAAGTAACTTGGTACTTTTTGCATTTGGAAATGTTCTAAAGCATTCTGGTCCACTACTTAGGTGGTATTTGGAGTCTGCTGGCTACGCTTTTGGGTTATTTCTTGCATTGTACTAAATATTGCAATTGGTTGTGGCAATAGTGGGAATCTTGTAGTTCCTGTACTACTGATTCTTCTTCTATATCCATCTGGAATGGGTTTCTGAGCATGGTGTACTAAGTAGAAATTTGTAAACTACATGTAGAAGGGTGATAGAAGACTAAGTGGATTAGTGGAGATGGAGGCAAGGCATTTGGTAATTTGGACTTTATAAAACTAAATCAGGGGGGAAAAACAACTCAACAAAACAAAAATTCCAGGGTATATTCAGTGGATTGACTTTTTAAAAAAACTTTAAATGTTTATTTATTTTTGAGAGAGAAACAGAGAGAGCAGAGGAGAGGCAGAGAGAGAGGGAGACACCAAAATCCAAAGCAGGCTCCAGGCTCTGAGCTGTCAGCACAGAGCCCAATGCAGAGCTCACACTCACAAACAGCGAGATCATGACCTGAGCCGAAGTCAGACACTTAACCGACTGAGCCACCCAGGCACCACCAGTAGATTCAACTTTTTGATTAACTCTGTCTGCTCCTGGTGCCAGATACCTGATAGCTCATATCTCATCCCTTAAAGGTGATCCTCGTTTCAAAAAATCTCTGGATACAAAAAGATAGATTTTTGGTTAGGAGAAGAACAGCTTCTGTTAAAACATGTGAAAGAGTGACAATTCCATGGATTTGAGCTCTCTTGGGAAGGAATGCCAATCATAGAATTGAGTATGCCAATTTCAATGATATACAGCTAGTTTGTTTTAGACAAGAGCATAATTACATGTTTTTTAAAATTATTTTCTTCTCTTATGAATTTCTTCTCTTCCTTAAGTAGGTGAGTTTTAGGGCAAAATGAGAAAATACCTCAAATGTTATATTCTCCAATATAAGGTAGAAGGTTGTCTTCATTTGGTCTTTATTTGCTCAAAGATGCATTCTGTCTATTTAAACAAGGGAATACCCAGTTCATTCATTTGATATAAATGTTACCTAAAATACAGGTTTTTAATTTTTTTTTTAATTTGAGTATTGTTAACATGCAATGTTGCATTAGTTTCAGGTGTACAACATAGTGATTCAACTTCTTTACATATTATGCAATGTTCACCACAATTGATTATCTTTTACCATACAACACTATTACAGTATCATTTACTATTTTTCCTATGTTGTGCCTTTTATTCCTGTGACTTATTCAGTCCATAACTAGAAGTCTGTATCTCCCACTCCCCTTCACCCATTTAACCTACCGTCCCACTCTCCTCCCTTCTGGCAACTTTGTTCTCTGTGTTTGTAGGTCTGATTATACTTTTTGTTTATTCATTTGTGGTTTTTCAGATTCTACATTTGAATTAAATCATGTAGTATTTGTCTTTCTCAGTCTTATTTTACTTAACATAATACCCTATAGGTCCATGCATGTTGTTGCAAATGGCAAGATCTCATTTGTTTTATGGTTGTGTAATATTTCTATATATGTGTATACACACATTCATACACACACACACACACACACACACACACACACACACACTGCATCTCCCCTACCCATCATCTATCAATAAGCATTTAGGTTGCTTCCATGTTAAAAAGCAGGTATTTTAGAAGCAACCTAAATGTTTCATTTTAAAGGACACAATCTGATACATCCATATGATAGATTATTCTAGTCACTAAGAATGATATCTAAAAAATGTTTTAACAAAGAGCATGTAAACATGTTTATGATATACAAGTGATAAAAACCAGAATACTAAATTATATGTACCATATTATCACAATTATGTTAAAGTATGTACAAAAAACACACTGGAGAGATTTGCTTCAAACTATTAGTTCTGTCTTGTTTATGGGATTATAATGGATGGTACTTATTTTCTTTAATCTCTATGTATTTTCCCAATTTTCTGCAATTAGCATATGTATATTTTATATCCATGGAAAAGTTATTGGAAAGAAAAATAAATGAAGAAAAGAAACAGAGAGATCATGGGATCTACTTGACCTTCCTTTCTTATATAATCAACAAAGGCTGGGAAGAGAATTATTAGGAGATGGGTTCTAGGAAATCTCCCTTAGATGCAAATCACAGACCCAGATGCAAGTTACTTTTTTCAAGTAAAATACATTTGTTTGAACTGTAGGTGTTTTTCAAAATCAAAGAGTGGGAGAAAGGAATGATTTCATTTCAGTGTAGCAATACTTCCACCAAAAGAAAAATATTAAAGAAACACCTAGGACAAGGGAGAGAAATAGAGATGAGAGGAGAAAAAGAAATAGACTTTATATATAGGCTGATTTCCTGTCTTTGCCAAAGTCAACACAACAGGAATCATAAAGGAGCCAGTCTTACCCTCCTTAGTAGTCACTAATAAGCTAGTTAAGACATGCCTACTCCTGAGCCATTTAAGTGGCTGGAATAGATCTCTGAGGGGCTGTGAGTCTTAACCAGTGAAAATAAGAGACCCTATGACAAAGGGATGGGATGATAGAATATGCTAAACAAGCAAGTCAGTATCAACATCTCTGGGGGGATTGCTAAAAAGTACTTTGTTAATTGTGTTTCATGGAGTGCTAGGGGTTCAGCTGAAGTGGTCAGGAAACTCTTCATTTTAACCAGAGACCCCAGTTTATATTTTTTATATTGAATTTCCACATGAAATTTTATTTGAAGAATAATAAGAATATTAAATACACTGGCCTAAAGCATCACCAGTTTTTGATGCTGGCTTTTATATGTTTATACAGTAATGGTGTATGGGAGGTTCAATTGGGTTTGTGGGAATAAGATGGAACACTTATGCCTCTCACTTGGGTTTTCCAGAATTAGATGAAATCAGTGTATCCCTAAATTTATTCTTCTTTTGGAATGTACCATACATTCTGGGATGTTTTGGAAGTGAGAGGTGGATTCTCATGATGACATTGAATTCCTACTACTTGGAATTCAAAACTGACTTCACAATGTACTCCAATTTGTCATCTGGGATTACTGTGACAAGTCACAGAAGGTGACACAGAAGAGAAAAGGCCTGAGTGTTTTAAAACAGTGGAATTACATGATAGAGATTATATTTTTATTAGATTAAAGGTTTCTAAATCTCATCCCCCCAAAAAGGAAACATTTAATTTTTTTATGTTTTTATTTTTATTTTTGAGAGAGAGAAAGAGAGAGACAGAGTGCTAGTGGGGGGAGGGGCAGAGGGAGAAGAAGACACAGAATCTGAAGTAGGCTCCAGGCTCCAAGCTGTCAGCAGAGAGAGCGATGCGGGGCTCGAACTCACGGGCGGTGAGATCATGACCTGAGCCAAGGTCGGACACTCAACCCACTGAGCCACCCAGGCACCCCTCAAAAAAGTAACATTTAAAAATAGTTCAATTCTGAAAAAAAAAGAAATAATGAAAGACAGTTCTACCCGAAGACTAAAATAAATAAATATACAGTAATTAAAATAGTTTGATACAAGTACAGAAATAGTCTGACAGAACACTGGAACAGACAGAGGTCTAAAACAGATCTAACTTTGTAGTATTAAATATATATGTATACATACATACAAAATCAGGCAATATTTCAAATCACTAAGTAAAATATGAAGTAACAAATTATTTATATCAAAACGACAAGCTGACAATTTGAAATAAATCAGTCCCCTTTAACTTCATTTGTTACACTGAAGTAAATCTAGATAGTCAAATATATTTTTATTTATTTTTTCATTTTATTAAGGTTCTGATTTTAATTCCAGTGTAGTTAACAAACAGTGTTATATTACCTTCAGGTAAACAATATAATGACTCAACAGTTCTATGCATTATGCAGTGCTCATCATGGTAAGTTTATTCTTTAATCCCCACCATATAGTTCACCAATTCCCCAGCCACCTCCCCTCTGGTAACCATCAGTTGGTTCTTTATAGTTAAGAGTCTATTTCTTGATTTCTCTCTCTAAATTTTTTCTTTGGTTCTTTCATTTCTTAAATTCCACATATGAGTGAAATCATATGATGTTTGTCTTTCTCTGACTTATTTTGCTATGCATTATATACTGTAGCTCCACCCATGTTGTTGCAAATGGCAAGATTTCATTAGTTTTATGGCTGAATATTATTCCCTTGTGTGTGTGTGTGTGTGTATAGTCTTCTTTTTTTTTACATTTTTTTATTTAATTCCAGTTAGTTAACAGAATGTTATATTGTTTCAGGTTTACAATATAGTGATTCAACAATTTCATACATCACAACAAGTGCACTCTTATACCATTACCTATTTAACCCACCCACCCCCCATCCTCCTGCTTCTCTGGTAACCATCAGGTTTTTACCTATAATTAAGAATCTGTTTCTTTATTTGTCTTTCTCTTTTTTCCCTTTGGTCGATTGTTTTGTTCCTTAAATTCCAAGTGAATAAAATCATATGGTATTTGTCTTTCTCTGACTGACAAATTTTGCTTTTCTACTCCCTGGCTCCATCCATGTCATTGCAAAAGGAAAGATTTCATTCTTTTTATGACTGAATAATATTCCACTTGTTCATATATACACTGCATCTTCTTTTTAAGATTTTAATTTGTAATTTATTTATTTAAATTCAAGTTAATTAACATACAGTGTAGTATTGGTTTCAGGAATAGGACACAGTGGTTCATCACCTACATAGAAAACTGAATTCTCATCCCAACAAGTGCCCTCTTTAGTGCCTGTCACCCGTATACCCATCCCCAACACACCTCACCTCCAGAAACCCTCAATTTGTTCTCTGTATTTAAGAATACTTTATGGTTTGCCTCCCTCTCTGTTTTTATATAATTTTTCCTTCCTTTCCCCTATGTTCATCTGGTGTGTCTTTTAAATACTACATATGAATGAAATCATATGATATTTGTTTTTCTCTGACTGACTTATTTCACTTAGCATAACGCATTCTAGCTCTATCCACATTGTTGCAAATGGCAAGATTTCATTCTTTTTGATCACTGAGTAGTATTCCATTGTACATACATTATCACATCTTCTTTTTAGCTTCATCAGTCAATGGGAATTTGGGCTCTTTTCATAATTTCGATATTGCTGATAGCTCTGCTATAAACATTGGGGTACATATTCCCCTTTGAATCAACATTTTTGTATCCTTTGGATAAATACCTAGTAGTGAAATTGCTGGGTCCTAGAGTGGTTCTATTTCTAATTTTTTGAGAAACCTCCATACTGTTTTCCAGAGATACTGCACAAGTTTGCATTCCCACCAAGAATGCAAAAGCATTCCTGTTGCTCCACATCCTTGCCAACATCTGTTGTTCCCTGAGTGGTTAATTTTAGCCATTCTGACTGGTGTGAGGTGGTATGTCATTGTGATTTTGATTTATATTTCCTTGATGATGCGTTATGTTGAGTATCTTTTCATGTGTCTGTTAGCCAACTGGATGTCTTCTTTGGCAATGTGTCTGTTCATGTCCTCTGTTCATCACTTCACTGGATTATTTCTGTTTTGGGTCTTGAGTTTGATAAGTTCTTTATGCATTTTGAATACTAGCCCCTTTTCCAATAGGCCATTTTCAAATTTCTTCTTCCATTCCGTCAGTTGCCTTTTAGTTTTGCTGATTGTTTCCTTCACTATGCAGAAGCTTTGTATCCTGATGAGGTCCCAGTAGTTCATTTTTGTTCCCCCCCCCCCCCCGTGCTTTTGGAGACATGTCAAGTAAGAAGTTGCTGCAGCTGAGGTCAAAGAGGTTGCTGCCTGTTTTCTCCTCTAGGATTTTGATGGTTTCCTGTCTCACATTTAGGTCTTTCATCCATTTTGAGTTTATTTTTGTGTATGGAATAAGAAAGTGGTTCAGTTTCGTTCTTCTGCATGTTAATGTCCAATTAACCAATTCAACATCATTTGTTGAAGAGACTATCTTTTTTCCCATGGGATACTGTTTTATGCTTTGTCAAAAATTAGTTGGCCATACATTTGTGGGTCCATTTCTGGGTTCTCCCTTCTGTTCCATTTATCCATGTGTCTGTATTTGTGCCAATACCATACTGTCTTCATGGTTAGAGCTTTGTAATACAGCTTAAAGTCCAGAATTGTGACACCTCTAGGTTTGTTTTCTTTTTCAACATTTCTTTGGCTATTCTGTGTCTTTTTGGTTCCATACAAATTTTAGGATTATTTGATCTAGCTCTGTGAAGAATGCTGGTGTTACTTTGATAGGGAGTGCATTGAATGTGTAGATTGCTTTGGGTAGCATAGACATTTTAACAAAATTTGTTCTTCCAATCGATGAGCATAGAATGTTTCCCATTTCTTTATGTCTTCTTCAATTTCTTTCATAAGATTTCTGTAGTTTTCTGTGTACAGATCTTTTACCTCTTTGGTTATGTTTATTCTTAGGTATCTTATGGCTTTTGGTGACATTGTAAATGGGATAGATTCTTTGATTTCTCTTTCGGTTGCTTCATTATTAGTGTATAGAAATGCAACCAATTTCTGTATACTGATTTCATATCTGGTGACTTGCTGCATTTACATATGAGTTCCAGCAGTTTTTTTTTTTTTTTTGGTAAAGCCTTTTGGGTTTTCCATGTGGAATATCATGTCATCTGGATAAAGTGAGAATTTGACTTCTTCTTTGCCAATTTGTATGCTTTCTATTTGTTTTTGTTGTCTGACTGCTGAGGCTAAGACTTACAGTACTAGGTTGAACAACAGTGGTGAGAGTGAACATCTCTGTATTGTTCCTGAGCATAGGGGGAATTAGCTGTGGATCTTTTATATATGGCTTTTATGGTGGTTAAGTTAGTTCTTTCTTGAATTTCTTGAGGGTTTTTATCAAGAAAGGATGCTATATTTTGTCAGATGCTTTTTCTGCATCTATTGAAAGGATCATATGGTGCTTATCCTTTCTTTTATTAATGGTGTGTAAAATGGTGGTTGATTTGCAAATATTGAACTAGACCTTCTGCCCAGGAATAAATCCCACTTTATCATGGTGCATATTCTTTGGTGCACCTTTTAATTCAATTTGTAATTTTTAAATTGAGAATTATTGCATCCAGGTTCATCAGGGATATTGGCTGGTAATTCTCCCTTTTAGTGGAGACTTTGTCTGCTTTTGTAATCAAGATATGCTGGTTTCATACAATGAGCTTGGAAGTTTCCTTCCATTTCTGTTTTTGGAACAGCTTGAGAAGCATAGGTATTAACTCTTTGGTAAATGTCTGGTAGAATTCCCCTGGGAAGCCATATGGTCCAGGATTTTTATTTGTTCAGAGATTTTTGATAACTGATCCCATTACTTTGCTGGTTATGTTTGAGTTTTGCTAGTGTGTGAGTTTCTAGGAATTTATCCATTTCTTCCAGATTGTCCAGTGTGTTGGAATATAATTCTTCAAAGTATTCTCTTCTAATTGTATTTCTGTGATCTTTGTTGTGATCTCTTCCCTTTCATTCATATTACCTGTTTGTTTCCTCTCTATTTTCTTTCTGAGAAGTCTGGCTATAGGGCTGTCAATTTTGTTTATTCTTTCAAAAAACCAGCTTTAAGTTTTATTGGTCTGTTTTACTGGCTTTTTTTGTTTGTTTCAATGTCATTTATATCTGCTCTAATCTTAATCATTTCCCTTCTTCTGTTGGCTTTGGGCTTTATTTGATGATCTTTTTCTAGCTCCATTAGGTAAAAGGTTAGGTTGTTTATTTCAGACGTTGCTTCCTTCTTGATATATCCCTGAATTATGTAGTTTCCTTTTAGGACTGCTTTTGCAACATCCCAAAGGGTTCAGACTGTCATGGTTTCATTTTCATTTGCTTCCATATATTTTTTTTTCTTTCAGTTCCTGGTTTAACCATTCATTCTTTAATTGGATGCTATTTAACTTCCATGTATTTGAGGGTATTCCAAACATTTTCTTGTGGCTAATTTCAAGTTTCATAGCGTTGTGATCTGAAAATATGCATGGTATGATCTCGACATTTTTGTACCTGATGAGGGCTGATTTGTGACCCTGTATGTGATCTATTCTGGAAAATTCTTCATGGCACTCTAGAAGAATGTGTACTCTGCTTCTTTAGAATGTAATGTGAATATATCTGTCAAACCCATCTGTCCACTGTGTCATTCAAAGCCATTGTTTCCTTCTTGATTATCGGCTTGGATGATGTATCCATTGATGTAAGTGTGGTTTTATAGTCTCCTACTATTATGGAATTATTATCAATGGTTTTCTTTATGTTTGTTAGTAATTGATTTGTATATTTAGGTGCATTCGAACTTTGTGCATAAATACTTACATTTGTTAGATCTTCCTGATGGATAGAGTCCTGACGGACTCTTTAATTATGATATAATGTCCTTCTTCATGTCTTGTTACAGTCTGTTTTTAAAATCTAGTTTCGGGAGGTCATGATCTCGCAGTTCATGAGTTCAAGCCCCGTGTTGGGTTCTGTGCTGGTAGCTCGGAGCCTGGAGTCTGCTTTGGATTCTGTGTCTCCTTCTCTCTACCCCTTCCTCGCTCATGCTCTGTCTCTCTCTCTCTCTCTGTCTCTCAAAGATGAATAAACATTAAAAACAAATTAAAAGGAGAAGGAGGGAAGATGGCGGCGTAGGAGGACGCTGGGCTCACCGCGCGTCCTGCTGATCACTTAGATTCCACCTACACCTGCCTAAATAACCCAGAAAACCACCAGAGGATTAGCAGAACGGAGTCGCCGGAGCCAAGCCCAGACGAGAGGCCCACGGAAGAGGGTAGGAAGGGCGGCGAGGCGGTGCGCGCTCCACAGACTGGCGGGAGGGGGCCGGGCGGAGGGGCGGCTCGCCGGCCAAGCAGAGCCCCCGAGTCTGGCTTGCAAAAAGCGGAGGGGCCTGACGGACTGTGTTCCTACAGCAAGCACGACGTAGCGGCTGGGAGGTCATAAGTTAACAGCTCTGCTCAGAAAGCGGGAAGGCTGGAGGACAAAGGGAAGGAAAGCTGCTGAGCCCCCGGACGACAGAGCTCAGTTTGGTGGGGAACAAAGGCGCTCGCCAGCGCCATCTTCCCCGCCCATCCCCCAGCCAAAATCCCAAAGAGAACCAGTTCCTGCCAGGGAACTTGCTCGCCCCGCGCAAACACCCAACTCTGCGCTTCTGCGGAGCCAAACCTCCGGCAGCGGATCTGACTCCCTCCTGCTGCCACAGGGCCCCTCCTGAAGTGGATCACCTAAGGAGAAG
>NW_024420044.1:307026-377490 GCF_014898765.1 Herpailurus yagouaroundi | reverse complement strand
AGTGTGATGCTAAGTGAAATAAGCCATACAGAGAAAGACAGATACCATATGGTTTCACTCTTATGTGGATCCTGAGAAACTTAACAGGGACCCATGGGGGAGGGGAAGGAAAAAAAAAAGAGGTTAGAGTGGGAGAGAGCCAAAGCATAAGAGACTGTTGAGAACTGAGAGCAAACTGAGGGTTGATGGGGGGTGGGAGGGAGGAGAGGGTGGGTGATTCGTATTGAGGAGGGCACCTTTTGGGATGAGCACTGGGTGTTGTATGGAAACCAATTTGACAATAAATTTCATATATAAATAAATAAATAAATAAATAAATAAAAAAATAAAAAATAAAAAATAAATAAAAAATAAAATCTAGTTTCTGGAGGAAGATGGCAGCAGAGGAGGATGCTGGGCTCACCTCATCCTGCTGATTGCTTAGATTCCACCAACATATGCCTAAATAACCCATAAACCCTCAAGAGACTAGCAGAATGGACTCTCCAGAGCTAAGCATACACAAAAGGCCCACAGAAGAGGGTAGGAAGGGCGGAGAAGCCGTGCAGGCTACACGGACTGGTGGGAAGGAGCCAGAAGGGTGGAGGGGCAGCCCACCTGGCAAGGCAGTGCTCCTGAAGTCTGGCTTGCAAAAGTGGAGGGGCCTGACTCCATGAGTTCTGACAGCCAGCAGGACTTAACATCTGGAATGTTAAAAGTCAACAGCACTGCTCTTGGAGAGCAGGGAGGGTGAGAAGATGCTGGGAGGGAGAGTTGTTGAGCTCAGGAAGACAGACCTCAGCTCAGTGGGGAACAAAGGCACTGGCAAGTGCCATTTCCCTCTCCCATCCCCCAGCTGAAATTCTAAAGGGAACCAATTCCTGTCAATGAACTTGCTTGCACCACACAAATGGCAACAGTGTGCTTCTGTTGATCCATCCCTTTGAAGGGCCTGCCTCCCTCCTGGTGCTGCAGGGCCCATCCTTCAGGGGTCCACTGATGAAAGTGAGCTAAGCCTACCCCTGTGCAATTTGCCCATCTACCCCAGCTAAAACACCCTTGGCCAGATCCCATCAAAGCAGCACCACAAGCCTGGCAGTGTGGAAGTAGCCCAGACAGGGGACACACCACTCCACAGTGAGTCCTTCCCCTGGGAGAGGGTAAGAAAAAATACACACCAGTCTGACTGTGTTCCCAGGGGTGGGCTGGGGACAGACATCTGGTCTGACTGCAGCTATACCCGCCAACACAAGTTACTCCAGACAGCACAGGGGAAGCGCCCTGCAGTTTGGAGCTACTGCAGGGAACACCCAAAATGATGAAATGTAAGAATTCTCCTCAAAAGAAACTCCAGGAAGTAGCAACAGCTAACGAATTGATCAAAAATGATTTAAGCATTGTAATGGAACAAGAATTTAGAATAATAGTCAAAAAATTAATTGCTGGGCTTGAAAAAAACATAGAGGACAGCAGAGAATCTATTGCTACTGAGATCAAAGGACTAAGAAATACTCATGAGGAACCAAAAAAATGCGATGAATGCAGAATAAAATAAATGGAGGCAGCCATGGCACAGACTGAAGAGGCAGAGGAGAGAATAGGTGAATTAGAAGATAAAATTATGGAATAAGAGGACGCTGAGAAAAAGAGAGATAAAAAATCCAGGAGTATGAGAGAAGAATTAGGGAACTAAGTGATGCAATCAAACGGAACAATATCCGTATCATAGGAATTCCAGAAGAAGAAGATGAGAGAGAAAGGGGCTGAAGGTGTACTTGGACAAATCATGCTGAGAACTTCCCTGATATGGGGAAGGAAAAAGGCATTGAAATCCAAGAGGCACAGAGAACTCCCTTAAGACGTAACTTGAATCGATCTTCTGCACAACAGATCATAGTGAAACTGGCAAAATACAAGGATGAAGAGAACATTCTGAAAGCAGCTAGGAATAAACAGGCTATAACTTACAAAGGTAGACACATAAGAGTAGAAGCAAAACTATCTACTGAAACTTGGCAGGCCAGAAAGGAATGGCAGGAAATCTTCAATGTGATGAACAGAAAAAAATATATGCAGCTGAGAATCCTTTATCCAGCAAGTCTGTCATTCAGAATAGAAGGAGAGATAAAGGTTTTCCCAAAAAAACAAAAACTCAGGGAATTCATCACACTAAACCAGACCTACAAGAGATCCTAAGCAGGATTCTGTGAGTGAAATGTTGCAAGGACCACAGAGTACCAGAGACATCACTACAAGCATGACACCTACAGACATCACAATGACTCTAAACCTATCTTTCAAAAATAACACTGAATGTAAATGGACTAAATGAGCCAACCAAAAGACATAGGGTAAGAGCATGGATAAAAAAAAAAAAACAAGACCCATCTATTTACTGTCTACAAGAGACTCATTTTAGACCTGAGGACACCTTCAGATTGAAAGTGAGGGTATGGAGAACTATCTGTCATGCTACTGGAAGTTAAATAAAGCTGTAGTAGCCATACTTTTATCAGACAAACTAGACTTTAAATTAAAGGCTGTAACAAGAGATGAAGAATGGCATTATATAATAATTACAGGGTCTATCCATCAGGAAGAGCTAACAATTATAAATGTCTATGCACCGAATATGGGAGCCCCCAAATATATAAAAACAATTAATCAAAACATAAGAAACCTTATTGATAAGAAGGTGGTAATTGCAGGGGACTTTAATGTCCCACTTAGAGCAATGGATAGATCATCTAGACACAGGATCAATAAAGAAACAAGAGCCCTGAATGATACATTGGATCAGATGGACTTGACAGATATATTTAGAACTCTGCATCACAAAGCAACAGAATATACTTTCTTCTCCAGTGCACATGAAACATTCTCCAAGATAGATCACATATTGGGTCACAAAACAGCCTTTAATAAGTATAAAAGAATTGAGATCATACCATGCACACTTTCAGACTACAATGCTATGAAACTTGAAATGAATCACAGGAAAACATCTGGAAAACTTCCAAAAGCATGGAGTTAAAGAACACCCTACTAAAAAATGAATGGATCAACCAGGCAATTAGAGAAGAAATTTAATAAAATATATGGATACAGATGAAAATGAAAAGACAACAACCCAAATGCTTTGGGATGCAGCGAAGGCAGTCCTGAGAGGAAAATACATTGCAATCCAGGCCTACTTCAAGAAACCAGAAAAATCCCAAATACAAAATCTAACAGCACAGCTGAAGTAAATAGAAGCATAACAGAAAATACCCCCAAAACCCAGCAGAGTAAGAGAAATAATAAAGATCAGAGCAGAAACAAAAAATATAGAATCTAAAAACATGGTAGAGCAGGTCAATGAAACCACGAGTTGGGTTTTTTTTTTTTTTTAAATGAACAATTGATAAACCTCTAGCCAGGCTTCTCAAAAAGAAAAGGGAGACCACTGAAAGAGATAAAATCATGAATGCAAATGGAATTATTACAACCAATCACTCAGAAATACAAGCAATTATCAAGGAATACTATGAAAAATTATATGCCAACAAAATGGAGAACCTGGAAGAAATGGACAAATTCCTAAGCACCCACACACTTCCAAAATTCAAATGGGAAAGAACAGAAAACTTGAACAGACCCATAACCAGTGACAAAATTGAATCAGTTATCAAAAATCTCCCAACAAATAGGAGTCCAGGAACAGATGGCTTCCCTGGGAATTCTACCAGACATTTAAACCACAGAAAATACCTATCCTTCTCAAGCTGTTGCAAAAAAATAGAAAGGGAAGGAAAACTTCCAGACTCATTCTATGAAGCCAACATTACTTTGATTCCCAAAGCAGACAGAGACCCAGCAAAAAAAAGAGTACAGGTTAATATCCCTGATGAATATGGATGCAAAAATTCTCCATAAGATATTATCAAATCGAATTCAACAGCATATAAAAAGAATGATTCACCATGATCAAGTGGGATTCATTCCTGGGATGCAGGGCTGGCTCAACATTCTCAAATCAATCAATGTGATACATCACACTAATAAAAGAAAAGATAAGTACCATATGATCCTGTAAATCGACACAGAAAAAGCATTTGACAAAATTCAGCATCGTTTCTTAATAAAAACCCTCGAGAAAGTCAGGATAGAAGGAACATACTTAAACATCATCAAAGCCATTTATGAAAATCTCACACCTAATATTATCTTCAATGGGGAAAAACTGAGAGTTTTCCCCCTGAGATCAGGAACACGACAGGGATGTCCACTCTCACTGCTGTTGTTGAACATAGTGTTGTAAGTTCTAGCTTCAGCAGTCAGACAACAAAAGGAAATCAAAGGCATCGAAATTGGCAAAGATGTAGTCACGCTTTCACTTTTTGCAGATGACATGATATTATACGTGAAAAACCTGAGAGACTCCACCAAAAGTCTGCTAGAACTGACACATGAATTCAGCAAAGTTGCAGGATACAAAAATCAATGTACAGAAATCAGTTGCATTCTTATACACTACTAATGAAGCAGAAGAAAGACAAATAAAGAAACTGATCCCATGCACAACTGCACCAAGAATCATAAAAAACCTAGGAATAAACCTTACCAAAGATGTAAAAAGATCTGTATGTTGAAAACTATAGAAAGCTTATGAAGGAAACTGAAGAAGATACCAGGAAATGGAAAAACATTCTGTGCTCACAGATTGGAATAATACATGTTGCTAAAATGTCAATACTACCCAAAGCTATCTACACATTCAGTGCAATCCTAATCAAAATTGCACCAGCATTCTTCTCGAAACTAGAAAAAGCAATGCTAAAATTTGTATGGAACCACAAAAGACCCAGAATACCCAAAGTAATATTGAAGAAGAAGACCAAAACGGGAGGCATCCCAATCCCAGACTTTAGCCTCTACTACAAAGCTGTAATCATCAAGACAGCATGGTGTTGACACAAAAGAGACACATAGACCAGTGGAATAGAATACAGACTCCAGAATTGGACCCACAAAAGTATGGCCAACTAATCTTTGGCAAAACAGGAAAGAATATTCAATGGAAAAAAAAGTCTCTTTAACGAATGATGCTGGGAGAATTGGAAAGCAACATGCAGAAGGATGAAACAAGACACTTTCTTACACCATTCAGAAAAATAAACTCAGGGGCGCCTGGGTGGCTCAGTCGGTTAAACGTCCGAGTTCAACTCAGGTCACGATCTCGCGGTCCGTGAGTTCGAGCCCCGCGTCGGGCTCTGGGCTGACGGCTCAGAGCCTGGAGCCTGCTTCCGATTTTGTGTCTCCCTCTCTCTCTGCCCCTCCCCCGTTCGTGCTCTCTCTCTGTCTCAAAAATAAATAAACATTAAAAAAAATTAAAAAAAGAAAAATAAACTCAAACTGGATAAAGGACCTAAATGTGAGACAGGAAACCATCAAAACCCTAGAGGAGAAAGCAGAAAAAAACTCTGACCTCAGCCGCAGCAATTTCTTACTTGACACACCTCCAAAGGCAAGGGAATTAAAGGAAAAATGAACTATTGGGACCTCATGAAGATAAAAATCTTCTTTACTGCAAAGGAAACAATCAACAAAACTAAAAGGGGACCGACAGAATGGGAAAAGATATTTGCAAATAACATATCAGACAAAGTATCCAAAATCTATAAGTAGTATCAAAAATGTATAAAGAACTCACCAACTCCACACCCGAAAAACAAATAATCCAGTGAAGAAGTGGGCAGAAGAAATGAATAGACACTTCTCTAAAGAAGACATCCAGATGGCCAACAGGCACATGAAAAGGTGCTCAACGTCACTCCTCATCAGGGAAATACAAATCAAAACCACACTCAGATATCACCTCACAACAGTCAGAGTGGCTAAAATGAACAAATCAGGAGACTATAGATGCTGGAGAGGATGTGGAGAAATGGGAACCCTCTTGCACTGTTGGTGGGAATGCAAACTGGTACAGCCACTCTGGGAAACAGTGTGGAATTTTTCAGAAAACAAAAATATATCTACCCTATGACCCAGCAATATCACTGGTAGGAATTTACCTAAGGGATACAGGAGTGCTGATGCATAGGGGCACTTGTACCCCAATGTTTATAGCAGCACTTTCAACAATAGCCAAATTATGGAAAGAGCCTAAATGTCCATTAACTGATGAATGGATAAAGAAATTGTGGTTTATATACACAATGGAGTGCTATGTGGCAATGAGAAAGAATGAAATATGGCCCTTTGTAGCAACGTGGATGGAACTGGAGAGTGTGATGCTAAGTGAAATAAGTCATACCGAGAAAGACAGATACCATATGTTTTCAGTCTTATGTGTATCTTGAGAAACTTAACAGAAGACCATAGAGGAGGGGAAGGAAAAAAAAAGTTAGAGAGGGAGGGGGCCAAACCATAAGAGACTCTTAAAAACTGAGAATAACTTGAGGGTTGATGGAAGGTGGGAGGGAGGGGAAAGTGGGTGATGGGCATTGAGGAGGGCACCTTTTGAGATGAGCGCTGGGTGTTGTATGGAAACCAATTTGACAATAAATTCCATTATAAAAAAATAAAAAAACACATATAATATATATATATATATAATCTAGTTTCTGGGGTGCCTTTGGCTGAGGTCATGATCTCATGGTTCATGAGTTCAAGTCCTGCCTTGGGGTCTGTGCTGACAGCTCAGAGCCTGGAGCCTGCTTTGGATTCTATGTTGCCTTCTCTCTCTGACCCTGCCCCACTCCTGCTCTCTGTCTCTGTCTCCAAAAATAAATAAACGTTAAAAAAATAAAAATGAAAATAAAATCTAGTTTGTGTGATATAAGTATAGCTACTCTGGCTTCTTTTGACCTTCATTAGCATGAGACATGGTTCTCCATCCCCACACTTTCAATCTGTAGGTGTCTTTGGGTCTAAAATTAATCTCTTGTAGGCTACACATAGATGAATCTTGTTTTTTTAATCCATTCTCTTACCCTATGTCTTTTGATTGGAACATTTAGTCCTCTTACATTCAGAGTGATTACCGAAAGGTTGAAATTTAGTGCCATTGTGTTACCTGTAGAGTTGGTATTTCTGGTGATGCTCTCTGGTCTTCTGTAGTCTTTGTTGTTTTGGTCTTCTTTTTTTTCTCCTATCAAAGAGTTCCTGTTTAAAATTTCTTGCAGAGGTAGTTTAGTGGTGATGAACTTCTTTAGTTTTTGTTTGGAAAAGTCAATTTCTTATTCTATTGTGAATGACAGCCTTGCCGTATGAAGCTTTCTTGCCTGCATATTCTTCCTACTTAGCACATTGAATATTTCCTGCCATTCTCTTCTGGCCTTCCAAGTTTCCATGGACAGGTCTGCTATGAACCTTATGTGTCTACCCTTGTAGGTTAAGGACATTTTGCCCCCAGCTGCTTTCTTTATCTTGGTATTTTGCATGTTTCACTATGATATGCCATGGTGTTCACCTCTTTTTGTTGATTCTGAGTTCCCTGTGCCTCATGTACTTGTATGCCTGTTTCCTTCCCTAAATTAGGGAAGTTCTCAGCAATAATTTGTTCAAATAAACCTTCTGCCTCTCTTTCTTTCTCTTCTACTTCTGGGGATCCTATGATATGGATATTGTTTCATTTCATTGAATCCCTTAGTTCTCTAATTCTCCCCTCCTGATCTAGTAGTTTCCTTTCCCTCCTTTTTTTGCTTTCATCATTTTCCGTAATTTTATATTCTATTTCACCTATTCTCTCCTCTGCTTCTGCAGTCCTCATGGTCACTGTATCCAGTTTATTTTTCATCTCAGTAATAGCATTTTTTAATTCATTCTGGCTAGTTCTTAGGTCTTTGATCTCTGCAGCAAGGATTTCTCTGTTTTTTTCCAAGGTTTTTTTCAAGCCCAGCTACTAGTCTTATGACTATTATTCTAAATTCTTATTCAAATATATTGCTTTTATCTATTTTGAGCAAGTCCCTGGCTGTAATTTCTTCTTGAGTTTTCATTTTGACGAGAATTCCTGCATCTTGTCATTTTGTCTAAGTTTCTGTCTTTTGCATGTATTAAAAGCCTGCTATATTTCCTGTACCTGAGAGTACTGCTGTATTTAAAGGAGTCATACACAGTCCAGGGCACATTAGAAAGTGTTTGCGGTGTATGCTGTGTGTACTCTGCTGTTGCTTTTTGTCTGCTCTTTCACACTGTCAGTCCTCTGCAGAGGTTGTCTTTGTTTGCAGTGGCAGAGTGTTTGGACCTTTAACTTTTATTTATTGGTTGAATTAACCCTTGAGAAAAAGGGGGAGGGAAAGCCTGATGCTAAAAAAGGAAAGGAAAAGGAACAAGAAAAAGAAACTGAATAAAAATCTGTAAGGTTTATTCCAAAGAAAAAGAAAGGAAATCAAAGAAAAAAATCAGAATAATTAAAAAAAGAAGGGAAACATAATAAAAAAGCCTGATCCAAGAAAGAGAGAAAAGGAAATGAAAAAGAAGAGGAAGAAGAAGAAGAAGGAGATAAAACAACAATGAGCCTGATTCCAAAAGAAAAAAAAGAAGGAAGAAAAAATGAAAAAAGATCTGTCTGTGCATGGTGGGGGGACTTGTGCTTGTCTGGAGGAGAAGCCAGCTTCATTGGCGCAGAGTCAGTTGCATTGGTGCAGAGTCAGTCTTGCCCCAGTAAATAAACAGTTCCTAGGCACGGAGGGACAGGGTTTGGTGTAAGTGGGTTCCACCTTCACTGGGGGCCACTGTGTTTTTTTTCTGAAGTCCTACTATTTTGGTGTTAGTGGGGGGGAAAGTATGCCACCTCAATCTCTCCTCCCTGGATGTCAACACCTGCTGTTTAGGCATCCCTCACAGAATAGCGAGGGAAGTCAGCTCACCCTGCGTCACAACTCTCCTGTGTTTTTTCTTTGGTGCATGGCTAGGATTCAAACCCCAAAGCCTTATAGGACCTGGCACTGCTCGGACCCACTCCCCTCCTCCAGAGTAGAGCCCCTCCACCTTGCTGATGAAAGACTTATGTCTGGCACCTGCTGGGTCTTTTTTCCTTGGGGAAGCAATAAATTCTCTTCTAAAAATACTCCAGGAAGGAGACTGTTCTCTTCCAGTGCACCTTGGAGATCTCTTTACCATGTTATGCACTCTGTGGCCAGCTCCCTCGTTACCAGGAGTGCACCCCACAGCTCCTCTCTGGAGAAAGTCTCATACTTCCAAAACTTCAGAGTTTGAGCTCCAAAAGCTGTTTGGAAAAAAAAAAAGAAGTGGGATAGTAATTGTTACCCAGTCTGTGGTCCAGAGAGGTTTTCCTCTTGTGCTAACTTGATGCTGCCCTATATCAACCACTCTGTTTCCTTCCTTTTTGTCTCCCCACGGAAAGGGTTCCCCCTCTTCTGCAGCACTGCAGTTTTTCTCTCCCCTTGTTCACATCTATGCACTTCACACCTGCCAAGTTGTCTACCTTCAACTGTAGAGATCCTTCTTCCACTCTGATGATTGATTTCCTGGGTATTCCAAGTGATCTGACCTCACTAGAGCAGTGTTTGAGGGATTGGGAAAGCCCAGGATCCCCCTACTTCTCTGCCATCTTAACTCCTCCCTACATCTTCTTTATCCATTCATGTATCATGGACGCTTTGGCTGCATAATTTGGCTATTGTAAATAATGCTGCAATGAACATAAGGGTGCATATATCCTTGAGAATTAGAGTTTTTGCATTCTTTGGTAAAATACCCAGTAGTATGATTACTGGACTATAAGGTAGTTCTATTTTTAAATTTTTGAGGAACCTCAATAGTATTCCCCAGAGCTGCTGAAGCAGTTTGTGTTCCCACCAATAGGGCAAGAGGGTTTCTTTATATCCACATCCTATCCAACACCTGTCTCTTGTGTTTTTGAGTTTAGCCATTCTGACAGGTGTGCAGTGATATCTCATTGTGGTTTTGATTTGCATTCCCCTGATGGTGAGTGATGTTATGCATCTTTTCATGTGTCTTTTGGTCATCTGTATGTCTTCTTTGATAAATTGCATGATCACGTCTTCTGCCCAGTTTTAAATTGGATTACTTTTGGGGTGTGTTGAGTTTAATAAATTCTTTATATATTTTGGATAATAACTCTTTATCAAATATATCACTTGTAAATACCTTGTCCCATTCCATAGGTTACTTTTTAGTTTTGTTGATTGTTTCCTTTGGTTTGCAAAAGCTGTCTAATTTGATGCAGTCTTAGTAGTTTATTTTTACTTTTATTTTCCTTGTCTTAGGATATGTACCTAGAAAAATGTTGCTACAGCTAAAGAACAGGAAGAGAAGTTACAGAGAAGTTACTGCTTGTACTCTCTTCTAGGATGTTTATGGTTTCAGGTCCCACATTTAGGTCTTTAATCCACTTTGAGTTTATTTTGGTGTATGATGTAAGAAAGTGGTCCAGTTTCATTCTTGATCAGGTAGCTGTCACATTTTCCTAACACAATTTCTTGAAGGGACTGTCTTTTTCGCATTGTATATTCTTTCCTCCTTTGTTGAAGATTAATTAGCCATATATCTGTGGTTCATTTCCAGGTTTTCAATTCTATGCCATTGATATTGTGTCTATTTTTTGTGATGGTACCATACACTTTTTATTACTACAGTTTTGCAGGATAAGTTAAAGTCTGGAACTGTGATACCACCAGCTTTGTTATTCTTTTTCAAGATTGCTTTGGCTGTTTGGGGTCTTTTGTAGTTCCAAAGTTTAGGATTATTTGTTGTAGCTCTGTGAAAGATGATATTGGTATTTTGGTAAAGATTGTATTAAATATGTAGATTACACTTGGCAGCATGGACATTTTAACAATATTTGTTCTTCTAATCCATAAGAAGGAATATCCTTTCATTGGTTTGTTATCTTCAGTTTCTTTCAAAAATGTTTTATAATTATCAGAGTACAGGTCTTTCACCTTGTTGGTTAAGTTTATTCCTAGGTATTTTACTATTCTTGGTGCAATTGTAAATGGAATTGCTTTCTTAATCTCTTTCTGTTGCTTCATTGTCAGTGTAAAGAGATTCAATGGATTTCTCTACATTGATTTTGTATTCTACATCCTAACTGAATTAATTTATAAGCTATAGTAGTTTTTTGGTGGAGTCGTTAGGGTTTTCCATATAGAGTTTCATGTCATCTGCAAATAAGAAAGTTTTACTTCGTTCTTACCAATTTGAATGCCTTTTATTCCTTTTTGATGTCTGATTACTGTGGCTCGGATTTCCAGTATTATATTGAATAAATGTGGTAAGAGCAGACATCTTTGTCTGGTTCCCGATCTTAGAGGAAAAGCTCTCAGCTTTTCAACATTGCATATAATGTTAGCTGTAGATTTTTCACATAAAGCCTTATTTCTGTTGAAGATTCTTCCCTCCAAACCTACATTGTTGAGGATTCTTATCATAAATGGATACTTTGGCTTATCAACTGCTTTTCTGCATCTATTGAAAGGGTCTTATGGTTCTTTTCTCATTAAAAAAATTTTTAATGTTTATTTTTTTGAGACACAGACATGAGAGGGGGAGGGACAGAGAGAGAGGGAGACGAAGAATCTGAAGCAGGATCCAGGCTCTGAGATGTCAGCACAGAGCCCAGTGCAGGGCTCAAACACACGAACCATGAGATCATGACCTGAGCCGAAGTCAGATGCTTAACCAACTGAGCCACTCAGGCTCCCCTCATTTTTTAAAAATTAGGTTAGCTATCATACAGTGCAATATTGGTTTAAGGATTAGAATTTAGTGATTCATCACTTACATATAACACCCACTGCTCATCACAACAAGTACCCTCTTTAATACCCATTTCCCATGCAGCCTATCCCCCCCACCTCACTCCATAAACCCTCAGTTTGTTATCTATCATTAAGAGACTCTGGTGCTTTGTTTCCCTCTCTCTTTTTCCCCATTCTGATATGGTCATATGGTTTGTTTCTTAAATTCCACATATGAGTGGAATCATACCATATTTGTCTTTCTCTGATTGACATATTTCACTTAGCATAATGCATTTTAGCTCCATCTACATCATTGTAAATGGCAAGATTTCACTCTTTTAGATGGCTGAGTAATACTCCATTATATAAATATGCCACATCTTCATCAGTTCATCAGTTGATGGAAATTTGGTATTTCTCCATAGTTTGACTGTTGTTGATAATGCTACAAACACTGAGGTGCCTGTACACCCTCGAATCTCAATTTTTGTTATGGGCCTGTTCAAATTTTCTCTTTCTTCCTGTTTGAGTTTTAGTAGTGGATGAGTTTCTAGGAATGTGTCCATTTTTTATAGACTGATCTATTTTCTGGCATATAATTTTTTATAGTATTCTCTTGTAATTGTATTTCTGTGGGGTTGGTTGTGATCTCTCCTCTTTCATTCGTGATTTTATCTGTTTGGGTCCTTTCTCTTTTCTTTTTGATACGTCTGGATAGGGGTTTAGCAATTTTATTAATTCTTTCAAAGAATAAACTGTTAGTTTCATTGATGTATTCTATTCTTTTTTTTATTCTATATTGTTTATCTGCTCTAATCTTTATTATTTCCCTTGTTCTGTTAGCTTTAGGCTTTATTTGCTATTCCTTTCCTAGCCCCCTAGGTGTTAGGTTACATTGTGTATTTGAGATTTTCTTGGTTCCTAAGGTAGGCCTGAATTAGAATATACTCCCCTCTTAGGACTGCCTTTGTTGTATCCCATAGGTTTTGGACTGTTGTATTTTCATTTTCATTTGCTTCCATTCATTTTTTTATTTCTTCTTTAACTTACTGGTTAAGCCACTCATTTTTAAAAATTTTTATTGTTTATTCATTTTTGTGTGATAGAGAGAGAGGTAGAGCGTGAGCAGGGGAGGGGCAGAGGAAGAGGGAGACACAGAATCCGAAGTAGGCTCCAGGCTCTAAGCTGTCAGCACAGAGCCCGACATAGGGCTTAAACTCAGGAACTACGAGATCATGATCTGAGCTGAAGTCAGACGCTTAACCCACTGAGCCACTCAGGCACCCCATAACCCATTCATTCTTTAGTAGGATGTTCTTTAACCTTTATGTATTTGCGGTCTTTCTAAATTTCTTCTTGTGGTTTACTTCAAGTTTCATAGCTTTGTGTTCTGAAGATATGCATGGTATTATCTCATTGTATTTGTACTTTTCAGATCTGATTTGTGACCCTGTATGTGATCTATTCTGGATGATGTTCCATGTACATTCAAGCAGAATGTGTATTCTGGTGCTTTAGGATTAAATGTTGTGAATATATCTGTTAAGTCCATCTGGTCCAGTGCATCATTCAAAGCCATTTTTCCCTTGTTGATTTCCTACTTAATCTGTTTACTGATGTAAGTGTGGTGTTATAGTCCCCTAGTATTATTGTACTATTGTTAATGAATTCCTTTATACTTGTAATTAATTGAATTATATATTTGGGTGCTCTCCATTTGGGGTCATAAATATTTACAATTGTAGATCTTCTTGATAGATAGACCCCTTAATTATGATATGATCCTTCTCTTCATCTTTTCTTACAGTTTTCGTTTTAAAATCTATTTTGTATGATATAAGTATGGCCACTCTGGCTTTCTTTTGATGTCCATTGACACGATACATGGTTCTCCAACTCCTCACTTCCAATCTGTAGGTTTCTTTAGGTCTAAAAAGAGTCTCTTGTAAGCAGCACATAAATGCATCTTGGGTTTTTTTTTATCCATTCTTTTACCCAATGTCTATTGATTGGAGCATTTAGTCCATTTACATTCAAAGTGATTATTGAAAGATATGAAATCAGTGCTGTTGTGTTACCTGTTGAGTTAGTGTTTTTAGTGATGTTCTTTGGTTCTTTCTAGTTTTTGTTACTCTTGGTCTTTTTTGCTCCACTCAGAGTCCCCCTTAAATTTCTTTCAGACGTGGTTTAGTGGCCATAAACTCCTTTAGTTTTTGTTTGTCTGGGAAAATTTTTTTTTTATTTATATATGAAATTTATTGTCAAATTGGTTTCCATACAACACCCAGTGCTCATCCCAAAAGGTGCCCTCCTCAATACCCATCACCCACCCTCTCCTCCCTCCCACCCCCCATCAACCCTCAGTTTGCTCTCAGTTCTCAACAGTCTCTTATGCTTTGGCTCTCTCCCACTCTAACCTCTTTTTTTTTTTTCCTTCCCCTCCCCCATGGGTTCCTGTTAAGTTTCTCAGGATCCACATAAGAGTGAAACCATATGGTATCTGTCTTTCTCTGTATGGCTTATTTCACTTAGCATCACACTCTCCAGTTCCATCCACGTTGCTACAAAAGGCCATATTTCATTTTTTCTCATTGCCACGTAGTATTCCATTGTGTATATAAACCACAATTTCTTTATCCATTCATCAGTTGATGGACATTTAGGCTCTTTCCATAATTTGGCTATTGTTGAGAGTGCTGCTATGAACATTGGGGTACAAGTGCCCCTATGCATCAGTACTCCTGTGTCCCTTGGATAAATTCCTAGCAGTGCTATTGCTGGGTCATAGGGTAGGTCTATTTTTAATTTTCTGAGGAACCTCCACACTGCTTTCCAGAGCGGCTGCAACAATTTGCATTCCCACCAACAGTGCAAGAGGGTTCCCGTTTCTCCACATCCTCTCCAGCATCTATAGTCTCCTGATTTGTTCATTTTGGCCACTCTGACTGGCGTGAGGTGATACCTGAGTGTGGTTTTGATTTGTATTTCCCTGATAAGGAGCGACGCTGAACATCTTTTCATGTGCCTGTTGGCCATCCGGATGTCTTCTTTAGAGAAGTGTCTATTCATGTTTTCTGCCCATTTCTTCACTGGGTTATTTGCTTTTCGGGTGTGGAGTTTGCTGAGCTCTTTATAGATTTTGGATACTAGCCCTTTGTCCCATATGTCATTTGCAAATATCTTTTCCCATTCCGTTGGTTGCCTTTCAGTTTTGTTGGTTGTTTCCTTTGCTGTGCAGAAGCTTTTTATCTTCATAAGGTCCCAGTAATTCACTTTTGCTTTTAATTCCCTTGCCTTTGGGGATGTGTCGAGTAAGAGATTGCTACGGCTGAGGTCAGAGAGGTCTTTTCCTGCTTTCTCCTCTAAGGTTTTGATGGTTTCCTGTCTCACATTCAGGTCCTTTATCCATTTTGAGTTTATTTTTGTGAATGGTGTGAGAAAGTGGTCTAGTTTCAACCTTCTGCATGTTGCTGTCCAGTTCTCCCAGCACCATTTGTTAAAGAGACTGTCTTTTTTCCATTGGATGTTCTTTCCTGCTTTGTCAAAGATGAGTTGGCCATACGTTTGTGGGTCTAGTTCTGGGGTTTCTATTCTATTCCATTGGTCTATGTGTCTGTTTTTGTGCCATGTCTGGGAAAATCTTTATGTCTCATTCTATTCTGAATAATTGCCTTGCTATATAAAGAATTCTTGCCTGCATATGTTTCCCATTCAGCACATTGAATATATCCTGCCACTCCTTTCTGGCCTGCCAAGTTTCTGTGGACAGATCTACTGTGAATCTGATCTGTCTTCCCTTGTAAGTTAAGGACTTATTTTCCCTTGCTGCTTACAGTACTCTTTCCTTATCTGTGTATTTTGTGAATTGGACTATAATACGCTTAGGCTTTGGTGAGCTTTTGTTGAACTTCATGGAAATTCTCTATGCTTTTTAGATTTTATGTCTGTGTCCTTCCCCAGATAAGGAAACTTTTCAGCCATAATTTATTCAAATAGACCCCCCCCTTTTCTCTCTCTTCATCTTCTGGGACTCCTATGATATAAATGTTTTCATGTTTTAATATGTTGCTTATTTCCCTATGTGTACCTTCATGATCCATTACCTTTCTTACTCTCTTCTTTTCAGTTCATTATTGTCCATAACTTTATCTTCTTTTTAAAAATTTTTTTACATTTATTCATTTTTGAGAGACAAAGAGAGACAGAGCACAAGTGGGGGAGGGGAAGAGAGAGATGGAGACACAGAATCTGAAGCAGGCTCCAGGCTCTGAGCCATCAGTAAAAAGCCCGACGTGGGGCTCAAACCCAAAAACCGTGAGATCACGACCTGGCCAAAGTCAGATGCTCAACCAACTGAGCCATCCAGGCGCCCCATAATTTTATCTTCTATACCACTGATTCACTTCTCTGCTTTATTTATCCAAGTTTTTTTAATTTCTCTTTTTTATTTTTTAAGTTTATTAATTTTTGAAAGAGAGAGAGAGCAGGGGAAGGGCAGTGAGAGAGGGAGACACAGAATCCAAAGCAGGCTCCAGGCTCTGAGCTATTAGTACAGAGCCTGACATGTGGCTCAAACTCATGGACCTCATAATCATGACCTGAGCCAAAGCCAGATGCTTGACTGACTGAGCCACCCAGGTGCCCCTATTTATCCTCGTTTTTATGGCATCTATAACGGAATGCAGCTCAGTAATAGCATTTTTAATTCGAGATGGCTAGATTTTTTTCCCCAGTACTAAATAAGTTTTACATATTTTTTAAACATTTTATTTAAATTTTAGTTAACAATGTTGGCAATATTGGTTTCAGGAGTAAAATTCAGTGATTTATCACTTACATAACATACTAATGCTCATCAAAAGTATCTTCTTTAATACGTATCACCCATATAGATTTTTGTTCTTTTGTCTCTGTAGTAAAAGATTCTCTAGTGTCTTCTATACTTTTTTTGAAGCCCACATAGTATCCTTTTAATTGTTGTTTTAAATTCTAGTTTGGGGGCGCCTGGGTGGCGCAGTCGGTTAAGCGTCCGACTTCAGCCAGGTCACGATCTCGCGGTCCGTGAGTTTGAGCCCCGCGTCGGGCTCTGGGCTGATGGCTCAGAGCCTGGAGCCTGTTTCCGATTCTGTGTCTCCCTCTCTCTCTGCCCCTCCCCCGTTCATGCTATGTCTCTCTCTGTCCCAAAAATAAATAAACGTTGAAAAAAAAATTAAAAAAAAAATTCTAGTTTGGACATCTTACTTATAGCTGTTTTGATTAAATCCTTGTCCATGAGTTGTACTTCTTGTTCTTTCTTTAGTGGCAAACTTCTCCATCTCATCATTGTGTCCATAGAAGAAAAGAAGAAAGAAATAAAAAGAAAGTACAAAACAAAAAACAAAGGAAAAAACAAAAACCAAAAAAACCCAAAATAGTTGATCCTGGGTGTTTTTGGTCTGCTTCTTAAGAGAACTTGGATCCAAAAATAAGAAAAAAAAGAAAAAAGAAAAGAAAATAAAAGAAACAAATATAATGTATAAGTATTAAAATTTTAAAAAGTAATTAAAAATTAAAAAGGAATTGAAAAAAATAAGAAAATAAAAAGTAAGATTACAAAAGTAAAGCATAAAAGTAAAAAGGAAACTGGAACCTATTTCCCCTAGAACTGAAGCTTTGCAGCACTCTATGATCAGTAGACTTGGTGCTAGGGAGTTGTTTGTGCTGGTCTTCTTGGGGAGGAGCCTCTTGCGCTGATTCTCAGGTGGAATTGTCCTAATGGAAATGTACCTCCAGGGCCCATGGAGGCAGGGCTTGATGTAAGCAGCACTGGCATCCACTAGGTTGAGCTATTTTGTTTGCTGAAGGCTTTCACCTTTGATGGGTGGGATCAATATGGCAGTGCCCCACTCTGTAGCCCCAGAGCTGAAAATTCACACCTCTTGAGTCTTCAGGAAAACCTCACAGAACAATCAATCACCCCTCTGAGTCCCTGTTTCTGTTAGAACCCTGCATTCACCCTGCCAGTGTCCAAGTTTTTATATCCCAGGCACATGACTGAGTTTCAAAACTCCAAATTTTAGTGACTCCTATGGTGCAGATCTGCACTATTCCTCTGGGGGAGGGTCTTGCCACACTCTGCCATTTGCTGGGCTGTGCATGCAAGGAAAGTGGTGGCACAACCATGAAGAAGTTCAAAGTTTATGGCAAAACAGAGAAGAAACCTGGTACCAAGACTCACTGCTCTTAGCCAGTGTCCCCATTCCTATGCCTGGGAACAGTGTAGCACATCGGTGCCACCCATTCTTCTTGTGACCCAGGGGATCTTCAGACCAAGCCATCTCTCCTGGGACTATACCCTACTTCATGACTGGAGCACATTTAAGCTAGTCACATCCCCCACAGTAGCAGGCTTCCAAAAGTTCACTTTTGCACTCCACTGCTTATAATACTTTGCAGTACCCTCATAAGCAGGGCTCCCTCCCTGCCACCATACTCACAATAATATCTCCCCCAGGTCAGCTCTCTGCACCTCCCACCTTCAAAAAAGTGGTCACTGTTGTACTTGTGGATTTGCAGTTTTTGTTCTGTCAGATCTCCAATTGATTTCTTGGGTGTTCACATTGATTTGGTAATTACCCAGCTGTGTTCAAGGGACGAAATATGCTTAGGGTTCCCCTACTCCTCCGCTATCTTAACTACTTCTTTTCTCTTATTGATGTGATACATCACATTCATTGACTTGTGAATATTGAACCACCCTTGCATCCTGAGAATCAATTGAACTTGATCATAGCGAATGATTTTTTTAAGGTATTGTTCGGTTCAGTTTCCTAATATTTCGCTGAGGATTTTTGCATCCACATTTATCAGAGATACTGGCCTATAGTTCTCTTTTCTTGTGGTGTCCTTATTTGCTATCAGAATCAGTGCATGCCTTGTACAATGATTTTGGGAGTCTTCCTTCCTCTTCCACTTTTTTTGGAATACTTTGAGAAGAATGGGTATTAAATCTTCTTTAAATATTTGGTAGAATTCACCTGTGAGGCTGTCTTTTGTTGAGAATTTTTTTTATTACTGATTTAATTTCATTGCTCACAATAAGTCTGTACAAATTTTCTATTTCTTCCCAATTCAATTTTGGTAGTTTATGTTTCTAGGAATTTATCCCATTTTTTTTGTAGGCCGTCTAATTTGTTGGCATATATATTTTTTTACTATATTTTCTTATAAACCTTTGTATTTCTGTTATGTCAGTTATTTCTCTTATTTCATTTCTGATTTTGTTTATTTGATTCCCCCCCCCTCTTTTGAGGTGTCTGGCTAAAAGTTTATCAATTTTTTAATCTTGTCCAAAACACATCTCCTGGTTTTATTGATCCATTGTCTGTCTTTTTGTGTGTTTTTTTGTAGTGCCTGTATCATTTATTTCTGCTCTAATCTTTATTATTTCCTTCCTTCTGTTGGCTTTGGGTTTTATTTATTTGTTTCCTTTAGGTTTGTAAGGTTAAGTTGTTTATTTGAGTTTTTGTTTCCTTGCTTCTTGAGGTAGTGTTGTATTGCTATAAACTTCCCTCATAGAACAGCTTTTGGTGCATACCAAAAGTTCTGGGCTGTTGTGTTTCCATTTTTATTTGTCTCCGTGTATTTTTTTTATTTCCTCTTTGATTTCTTGCTTGACTCATGCATTGTTTAGTAGCATGTTATTTAACCTCCATGTGTTTGTGCTCTTTCCAGATTTTTTATTGTGATTATTTCTACTTTCATAGCATTGTGGTCAGAAAAAAAATGCATGCCATGTCTTCCATCATTTTGCATTTGTTGATATTTGTTTTATGTTCTAATATGTGGTATATTCTGGAGAAAGTTCAATATGTACTGGAAAATAATGTGTATTCTGCTGTTTTAAGGTGGAATGTTCTGAATACATCTCTTTTAAATCCATCTGGTCCCAATGTGTCATTCAAAGCCACTGTTTTCTTGTTGATTTTCTGTTTGGATGATCTGTTCATCAATGTCTGTGGGCTGTTCAAGTCCCCTACTATTATTGTACTACTATCAACTTATTTTATGTTTGTTATTAACTGATTTAAGTATTTGGGTGCCTCCATGTTGGAAGTATAAATATTTACAATTGTTATAACTTACTGTTGCATTGTCCCCTTAATAATATAGTGTCCATCTTTGTCTCTTTTTTTTTTTATGTTTTTGAGACAGAGAGAGACAAAGCATGAACAGGGGAGGGTCAGAGAGAGGGAGACACAGAATCTGAAACAGGCTCCAGGCTCTGAGCTGTCAGCACAGAGCCCAACGCGGGGCTTGAACTCACCGACTGTGAGATCATGACCTGAGCCGAAGTTGGCCGCTTAACCTACTGAGCCACCCAGGCGCCCCCATCTTTGTCTCTTGTTACAGTCTTTGTTTTAAAATCTATCTTGTCCAATATAAGTACTGCAACCCTAGTTTTATTTGCACACCCATTTGGATGATAAACCTTTCTCTATACCTTCACTTTCAATCTGCATGTGTCGTTAGGTCTGAAATGTGTCTCTCATAGGCAGCATTCAGATGGTTTTTTTTTTAATCCATTCCCTCACCCTGTGCCTTTTGATCAGAGCATTTAGTCCATTTCCATCCAAAATAATTATTGGTAGGTATGTATTTGTTGCCATTTTGTTACTTGTTTTATGGTTGATTTTTAGTTTTTCTCCATTCCTTTGTTTTCTTGCTCTCTTTTCTCATGGTTAGTTGGTTTTGTCTAGTGATATACTTGGATTTATTTTTCTTTTTTGCATATCTATTAGTGTTTTTGATTTGTGGTTACCACTTGGCTTGTATATAACAACCTCTGCGTATAGTAGTCTATATTAAGTCGAGGGCTGCTTACAATTGAATCCATTAATTTACCCCTCTCCTCCCCACGATTTAGGTATTGGTGTCATACTCTACATCTTTTTATTTTGTGAGTCCTTTGACTTATTTTCACAGATATATTTATTCATACTCCTTTTGTGTTTCCTAGTTTCTTTACTCTTGCTTATGCTCTTTCCACTCAAAATGTCCTCTTTAACATTTCTTGTGGGACTTGTTTAGTTGTCATTAATTCCTTTAACTTTTGTTTGTCTAGGCAACCGTGTATCTCTCTTCTAGGCTGATTAATAGCCTTGCTGAACAGAGTATTCTTGACTGCAGATTCCTTCTTTTCCGCACTTTTCTTGCCTGAAAAGCTTTTGCTGACAAATCTGCTGATAGCCTAATGGGGTTTCCTTTTTATATAACTGATTTTTTTCTTCCTACTTTTAAAATTCTATATCACTACTTTTTGCCACCTTAATTTATATTTGTCTTGGTGTGGATTTCTTTTGGTTGATTTTGTTGGGGATCTCTTTGCCTTCTAGATCTGAATATCTGCTTTCTTCTCCAGATTTGGGAAATTTTCAGCTATCATTTCTTCAAATAAATTTTCTTCCCCCTTTCTCTTCTCCTCTTCTGATCTCTGCAAAGCAAATGTATTATGTTTGATGGTGTCACTGAGTTCCTTAAGTCTATTCCCACTTTGCATAATTATTTTCCTTTCAACTGCTCAGCTTGATTACTTCCCATTACTCCTTCCTCCAGGTCACTTGTTTATTCTTCTGTTTCATATAGTTTACTGTTTATTACATCTAGTGTAATTTTAATTTAATATATTGTGTTCTTTATCTCTGATTGGTTATTTCTTACCTCACGGCTAAGGGTCTCACTGAGGTTCTCCACTCTTTCCTCAAGTCCAGTGAGTATCTTTATGATCATTTCTTTGAGTTCTCCATCATGCATGGTAATTATCTCCATTTTATTTTGGTCTCTTGCTATAATTTTGTCATGTTCTTTCATTTGGGACATAGTCTTCTGTCTCTTCCTTTTTTCTGACTCTGAGCTTCTGTTTCTGTTTGGCTGGAAAGCCAGCTACATCTTCTGCCCTTAAAAGTAATGACCTTATGAAGAACAGGTCCTGTAGTGCCTTGCCATGCAATGTGCCCTGTTCACTAGGACCTGTCACTTCAAGGATGTTTCCTATGTATGATATGTGCACCCTGCTGTTGTGGTTGAGCCACTTTTTTCTTCAGTCCAGTCATCTGCAATGCCTCTATTTGCCTGTTGCAAGCAGCATTTGGTTGCTGTGGTGTTAGTGGGCCAGTCTGGGAATGACTTGGATTTGAGTCAGACCAGGCCTTAAGCAGAGATGCAGTAGCTCCAAACTGCAGGGTGCTTTCTCTGTGCTGTCCACGGAGAAGCTTTCATTGGTGGGAAGAACCTGCAGCCAGACCACTTGTCTGCCTCCCATCCACTGTTGGGGTCTCTGGTGTGTGTAGTTATCTTTGCCTGTCTCTGGGGCAGGAGTGGTGCTGGCCAGTAGAGGGGCTGCTTGCACACTTCCAGGCCTTCAGCATTGCCCTGTATGGGCTCTTTCTAAGAGAGTATTGGAGAAGGAGGATCCACCAAAGCATTGGGTTAGGAGATGCTGCAGTGGGGCAACAGCACTAGCAATCTCTGGGCACCCACAGTCCTCTGCAAGGTCTTTGCAGTGCCTGAAGTGAGGCATCCTGTCTGGAGGGGTGGATTTGTGGAAGCACAGCAGAGAGGGTAAGGCAGCAGTGCTGGCAAGTTGGGTAGTCATTTGTGCAGGTGGTCACGTGTTTATGCTAGAGAGGGGGAGGCATATGGTGCCTGCCAGTTTCTTTCTTTCTAGAGGAGCTCTCCAATGATTTCTTTCCCTCCAGGACAGCTCTGAGATTAGTAAATAACTGTCCCTCTCATATGCCCCAGGCATCTTTCAAACTGATGCTTCTACACTGTATCTCCATGGGCTGTTTGTTGTGCTGTTTCTTTAAGGGTGGGGACTCCATTTCTTCTCACCCTTGTGGCCCTCCCAGAGTCAAGCCTGTTAATTTTTTTAATTAAATATTTTAAGTCACACTGGTTTTCGGCCCATCTGGTTTTCAAAGCCCGTTGTTATGGGGATTTGTCTTTCCCATATGGGCTTCCCAGTGTGTGGGTGTGTTTCTCTCCCCTCTTTGTGCCAACAGTGTTCCTCCTTCCCAATGCCAGTCCCAGGTGTTTGTTTAGTTCCTGACTGCATCTCTGCCTACCCTACCCTTTGCAATGTGACCTCTTCTCTACATTTGTTTAGTAGCTTATTCTGCCAGTTTTAGATCATTTTCTGTGTTATTTACACTGATGAGAATGTTATCTAGTCGTATCTGTGGGACCAGATGAGCCTAGGGTCCTCCTACTCCACCGACTTCTCTGGAAATGATAGTTAAATATTTTAAATGTGTAAAATGAAACTACAGTGGGTTGAAAATAAATATGGATAAACATTTTTATAATTATAGTTTTGGGAAAGTTTTTTTTTCTAAATATGATTTAAGTCTCAAACCATAATGGAAATTATTTTAATTTTTTTAATGTTTAATCAATTTTGAGAGACAGAAATAGACAGAGTACAAGCAGATGAGGGGCAGAGATAGAGGGAGACACAGAATCTGAAGCAGGTTCAACGCTCTGAGCTGTCAGCACAGAGCCTGCTATGGAGCTTGAACCCACGAACTGTGATATCATGACCTGAGTCGAAGTCAGATGCTCAACCAACTGAGCCACCTAGGCACCCCGTAATGGAAATTACTGACAGATTTGACTGCATAGAAATTACAAAGCCTCCTAAGAGTAAATAATAAAGACGAGAATAAAATAGAATAAAGAAGATTAAAATACATGCATAACACTGGAACTAATTTTACTATACACAACAGGCAAAAATGAATATATTTAACATTAAAAGAGCTCTTTCAAATTAATGAAAAAATTGATGAGCATTTTTGTATCAGTTAGTTTATCCTATGTTATACTAGGATAAAAAAATAACCTCTAAATTTCAATAGTTTACAACAAAGGTTTCTCTCTTGCTCGAGCTACATATTCTTTTCAGGTCAGCTGTGGCTCTTCTTTCTTCATTTTACTCGAAAAAACCTGTTTGAGGAACACCTGGGTGGCTCAGTCAAGTGTCCAACTTTGGCTCAGGTCATGATCTCATGGTCCATGAGTTTGAGCCCCGCATTAGGCTCTGTGCTGACAGCTCAGGGTCTGAAGCCTGCTTTGGATTCTGTGTCTCCTTCTCTTTGCCTTTTCCCTGATCGTTCTCTCTCAAAAATGAATAAACATTAAAAAAAATTAAATCAAGTTGAAAGAGTAACCTGTATCTAAGACACTGCTAATCTTGTGGCAGAGGAAAGTTGGTCTCAAACTTTTCTTCCAAGTGACACATATTTCCACTTGCATTCTGTTGGCCAAAACTAGTCACACAGCCAAGTTCAATATCTGTGGGACAGGAGTATAAGCTTATTATAGGGAGATGCCCTATAGGGAAGCACAGCAAATAGTTTTAGCACTAATACAATCTATCCAAATTCTATAGAAAAAGGTCAAAGAACATAGCATTCAAATATATTTTTTAAATGTTCAATTTCACCAGCAGTCAGCCAAATGAAAATTAAAACAATTATTATCATCTGTCAGATTGATGCTAAATCAAAACAAAAATTTTAAAAGATAATATTTATTCAGTATAGGTAAGAATGCAGAGAAATTAGTATTATTTTAACTTTTATTAATTTATTTTGATAAAGAGAGCATGCGCATGAGCAGAGGAGGAGCAGAGAGAGAGGGAGACATAAACATAAGCAGCCTCCATGACATGGAGCCTGATGAGGAACGCAAACCCACCAACCCTGAGATCATGACCTGAAATGAAATCAAAAGTTGAATTCTTAACTGACTGAACTTCCCAGGCACCCAAAGAAATTAGTATTTTTTAAACAATTTTTAGGAAGGTAAACTAAACATTTTAGGGAAATAATTTGCAGTATCAATAAAAGTGTTTTAGTTTACATACTTTCTGCCAACAATTCTAAGGATTTTTTCCTACCTACCTGTCTTCTAGCATTAATGTTACTAATGACTGATATATCAGTGTACTTTTAATTTCTTTCAAGTCAGTTGTCCCTTCCTTTAATTTTGGAATTTTTAAGAGTTTCTCTTTATCCTTGTTCTAAATTCCATGCTATTGCAGGGTCTTTCCCCCTTCTTCCCAGTCAACAAACAACAGGCATTTAAATTTTGGCCATTTTGGAAATGGGCAATTTTCTATAATCTTTGAGAGTTGCCTTTGCTTTATTTTTTTTTTCCTCTTCTTTCTGGAACTCCTGTAACTGGAAGTTGGCTATCTTGGATTGTTTCTCAATATCTCACATTTTCATAATACCCATTTGTTTCTTATTCTCTTTCTCTCTCTTCTAGATTTTCTCAGATTCGTCTTCTAATTTTTCTTTAGTAATAATGCAAATGATTCTATTTACTAGTTTTTCAGTCATTACATACAGCAGTGAATATTTAATTATGACTTTATAACATTAAATAACATTGGCAACTTTCAAAATGTAAAAATAAAGGTATGGCTGACAGAGGTGATAGGTAAAAAGTGGGGAAGAAAAATAAGAGGATGGGAATACTACTAACTTCTAAAAAAATTAAGATGAGCCATATGGATTTCTTTCAGTAATCTTTTAATTACAAAAATGGAAGCGTCATATATTTAGCATAATACATAATGGACATATGAGAGATATTATCAAATATAGATGGAACAAGATATAAAAACTAAATAAAATTATAAAATTTAAATTTAAACTTTGAAGGAAGTGTGACATAAACTTTCATTGTTATAATAAAAGAGATGATGTCTAAAGCTTATAAATCAAATAATCACAATATAAGCATATTCCTTAAACTTAAGAATGATATCACTGAGAATAAAAAAAGAAATCTTTAAAATTGTAGGAATGGAGGAGGCAATAGGAGCTCAAAGCAGTTTATTTATTATGAACCCTATGAATAATTCACTTTCATTTTTATTGTATGAATATATTACTTAGATAAAAATAATAAAATTAATCCCTCTACTGGCTTACATTGTCAAATTAAATAAAGCAGGCAAAAGTGAAACAAAACAAAACAAAAAATAAAGCATTCTGCTGCTTATAAGAATTATATATATATATATATATATATGACATAGATTGGGGGAAATAAAAGCATAAAAATATATACCAGGTAGATGTAGCAATATTTATATTAGACAAACTAGAATTCATGGTAAAAGAGCATTAAATGTTGTAAGTATGGGGGCGCCTGGGTGGCGCAGTCGGTTAAGCGTCCGACTTCAGCCAGGTCACGATCTCGCGGTCCGTGAGTTTGAGCCCCGCGTCAGGCTCTGGGCTGATGGCTCAGAGCCTGGAGCCTGTTTCCGATTCTGTGTCTCCCTCTCTCTCTGCCCCTCGCCCGTTCATGCTCTGTCTCTCTCTGTCCCAAAAATAAATAAACGTTGAAAAAAAAATTTTTTTTTAAATAATAAAAAATAAATAAATAAATAATTAATTAATTAAAAAATAAATGTTGTAAGTATGTTTTATACTGATAAAACTGTCTAGCAGGAAGTCAGTATAATCACTATAGTTTATTCAACAACATATTTCAAAATATATGAAACAACACTGGTAGAAATAGTAGATAAAACTAGAAAATTCACCATCAAAGGGGAATCTTTGATTCACCAATTTTAGAAACTGAGACAAGAACACACAAAAAATAATATTATATAATATTTGAATAATAAGAATTGTGATCAAATAGGTAAAATATATACAACTCTACATCAAATAGAGAATTGCACATTCTTATCAAAATAACTGGAGATAGGGATACATATACTAGAATTGGCTACTTCTAAATTTTTTAAGTTTATTTATTTTGAGACAGAGAGAGCATAAGCAGGGGTAGAGAGAGAGGGGAGAAAAGGAGTACCAAGCAGGCTCTTCACTGTCAGTGCAGAGCCTGACATGGGGTTCAAACTCACAAACCATGAGATCATGACCTGAGCCAAAACTAAGAGCTGTATGCTTAACCAACTGAGCAACCCAGATGGCCCTACAACTGGCTATTTCTAACCAAACCAAACCAAACCAAACAAAACGAAGTCCTTGTTGATCTTAAAGAAAACAAAACAGCTACTGAGGTCTTGCAAGCATTTAATGTGTAAGCTATTTCTGCTCTAGGTGGCTTCAAATCCTCACTCCTGCTTCTACCCATATCAAGACTGCTATAATATTAGCAACTGAAGGAGTGGGAAGAAACGTAGGTAAGGACTTATATATCATCCTCTCTGCTCCTCTTTTCTACTTTGATTCTTGAGGATGGTTTTGTGGGATTAAGTGTGAGTTAGAAATGGTAAAATACAAAAGGACACATGTAGGTCAGACAAGCACTTCTATTTCCAAATCAAAAGTTACGTGGACTAAGATAAAGAATAAATTTGGAGGTAGTACTGATAGAAATACCAGTAAAATTTGATCAAAAAATGTTTGCCATCACTACCTCTCATTTCCAAGGTCACAATTTCATAATTGTTGAAAATTGGAGGCTGCCAATATCTCTAGTTTGGAGTAGGTGAGGAATCGTAGTAATTTACGAAGCTCATCTTAATGTACAAAGCAAGGCAATAGAAGCAAAGATGGACAGGAACTGTCTAGCTCAGTTCTAGGAAGCTACCTCAAATTCAAATCTGGATTTTTCTACTTCTTTCCGAATGATGTCCTTTTTTTGGAGTCAAGACTGACTGCCTAACAGTGAAGGCAATTTCTGCAAGTCAGGGCTTCATTGTTGTTTTCAACACATACTTGGAGATGGCAACAATAATCAAGATAGCAACATAGACCATTCCTGACTTCAGTCTCCCTCACAAGACCAATTTACAAGTATCCATAGAAAAAACCACTGTGAAAATCTTAGAAACTGGGGGTAAGACTGGACTATAGAGATACAGAAGAACTACATTAGAAAGATAAAAGGAGTGATTTCACTTTGTCCACCTCACTCCTCCTCCAAGTTGGCACATCATCATACTGAGAGAGCACCCTGGGCCTGTTGTTTCTCCAGTGGAAAAGGAAAACCCAAGTAGGATTTTCAGACCCCCAGAATTGTGGGATGTTTCCCAGAGGCCTACTTTCTGGTCTGTGTCATGGGGATCACTAGAGGAATATGTGGGGCTCAGCCACTTGAGATTAGGTGGAGATGAAGAAGAAGCAAGGCTTACAAAAACCAGCACCCAGATCTTGGCAGTTTGCATTCTTGCTTATAGAGATGCTCAAGCAAAGATCCCAGTCTGTGGCTCTGCCCATCTTCAGTTCTGAGCTGGTGGCTCTGTCTAGCCAGGTAGCTCAATTAGCAGTTCTACCTAATTTGTATCAATAGTCAGTGAGCCCTACTGGTTGTTGATCCTCTTCTGTAGCCCCACTTGGGCAGGGAAATAAATTCACAGCCCCACACAACTGCTGAGTATAGCTGCCAGATGAGAAAGCCTGGCCAGAGAACCTGGGAAGTTATAGTCTGTATTATAGTTCTACTCATTCAGGAAGCCAAGCCAGCAGCCCTGAACAAATGTTGAGCATGCCTCTGGCCCGACCTAATCAGGGAGCTTGAATAGTGACACTGGCAGACTTGGAGTCCAGCTTATAGCTCTTCCCAGTTGCTGAACACAGCTTGTGTTTTCACTAGTTAGGGAGCCCAACAAGTAACCCTAATCAATTGTGGAGGATAGCCTGTGGTCCCACCTAACCAGAATGACCTTGTAATGACATCATGTGACCAGAGAACACCAGTTAACAATAGAGTACAGCTGGACACACCACTAAACCAGAGGTCCTGGACAGAGTCCCTACCCAAACCAGAGCATATCCAGTGACCTACCTGAACATGAAGCCGGGTCTGCAGTTTTGCCTTACTTCAGGACACAGCCTGAGTTATAATCTGATTGTGAAGTTCTACCTGCTGTCTTTCCTGAACAGATTATAGTGACATATATAGTTGGGTAGCACAGCCTGAGACCCCACTAGAACAGGAGTGATTACTGAGCTCAGTCAGCAGCTCTGCCCAATTACAGAATCCAACCAATGGCACTGCCCTGCCAGGGAACATAACCTGCAACTGGCCTGCCCAGAAGTGATTGCAGAGCCTAGTTAGTGGTCCCGTCTGACCACATGGCATAGTAATCAGCCCCACCCAACCAGGGAGCCCAACCAGAAGTCCCTCTTGAATATGAATTCCAGAATATAGGCCCACTCAGCCATGATTCTCAACAAGTGGCACCCCAACACACATAACTTCAGAGCATGGGTAATGTCCTCTTCCTACTAGAGATGCTATCTGACTGTGAATGCCACCAGGAAACCTGTCCAGTACCCCAAGCTTAACTGACTGGTGAAGATATTTTCCTGATGAAACAAACTTATAAATTCCAGAAGAGGAGACCACTTTATCAAAGGCACAGACACCAATGCAAGGAATTAAAGATCATAAAGAATTAAGTAAACATGACACTACTAAGGGAAACTAATTAAAGTTCCAATAGCTGACCCTAAGGAAATGGAGATCTATGGGCTGTCAAACAAATAAGTGAGAATAATCCTCTTAAAGAAGCTCAGTGAACTACAAGAACAGAGACAGACAACTAAATGAAATTAGGAAAATAATGCATGAACAAAATGAGTTTGATGAAAAAATAAAAACTAAAAAAAAAAAAAAAACAACCCTGGAAATTCTAGAGATAAGAAATACAATTACTTAACCAAAAAATTCAAGAGAAGCTTCAAAAACAGACTTGGTCAAGAAGACGAAAGAATCCATAAACTCAAAAATAGCTCATTTGAAATTATCCAGTTAGAGGATAGAGGAAAGAAAGAAAGAAAGAAAGAAAGAAAGAAAGAAAGAAAGAAAAGGGAAGGGAAGAGAAGAGAAAAGAAGTTATGGAACTTTGGGAATACCATCAAGATAAGAATATATACATTATAGGAATCCCAGAAAAATAAGTGAACAGAACGGGACAGAAAGTCTATTTAAAGAAAAAATGGCTGAAAACTTCCCAAAAGTGGTGACAGAAATGGACATCAAGAATTATAAGGCCCAAAAGACCCCAAATAGGTTGAATTTGAAAAGGGCTATACGGAGACACGTTATAATTAAATTTTCAAAATCAGACAGAAATGATATCACCAAGATGGCAGAGCAGAAGACTTCAGCCTCTATCCTCTGATAAAGATCAACAATTAGCTATTCATCAACAAAAAACCCTCTGAGATAGCTCTGGAATTCACTTAAGAAACTTCAGTAACACAGTGGAACAAAAAATTTGAGAATAACCACAGAAATAAGAAATAAAGTCAACTTCATCCTCTAAGCCAGCATTCCTCAGCACCAAGGGAGAACTCCTCAGCTAGAAAGAATTGGTTTCACAGGGAAAGGATAAGTGGAATGAGTGACCAGCCTTTCAGACCACTGCATGAAAATCCCACTTCAGCTTCACACTATCTGGAGACCAGTAAAGGTAAGATGTACAGAGGTGGCTATGAACAAGGAAGAAAACCATGGGCTAGCAGTAGCAGCAATGCACTGGTAATGATTGTCATTCCCAGTGGTCTGCTATGTAGGCAAACTCATCAGCTTTCTTCACTGAAGAAACCACTGACCAACATAGCCAATGTGGACCCATGCAGATTTTACTGGTGTTACCCTACATGTATTTGCATTTATTGTCACCAGCCACTTGAGTACCTGCCCAGTCTTTTCCCACTCCAAACTTTTACAGGGCTCAGCAACCACACTGGCAGCCATCCCAGGCCTCTGTGGCTATGTGGATGCAAGTGTCAAGCTTATACAGTTGACTCCTACCATGAATGTGTGAAATTGGGGCTAGCCCCTTCAGCAGTGCAATTGCATACTGCCAGTCTGAAGCCATTACCAGCCTCCACTGCTATGCTCATGACTGGGAGAGACTGTGCAGCCACAGGAAAGCATCCTGACATCTAGGATCCTTGCAGCTGCTTATGGGCCTATATCAGGTCTTATCTTCTCTTATTGGCTTGAAGCTAGAATGCATCTACAGCTAGCCCTTCCATCTGTGCACCTGTCCAGCTAAATCCCTATCACTGTCCTCAATTGCCATGCTCAAAAAATGAGATGAAGCAGCCACAGTAGTGCAGGACAATAGGCAGCTCCTCTGAAGCTTCAAGTGTGATCACGGTTGACCCTAACTTGCTGCCTGCTCTGGGCGCTATCATTACATGTGTGCTTGAAACCAGAATGTAACATTACATGGGCACCTGAATCTGGACCTTGAAGCTGATTGTATGCACATTACTAGCTCTGGTCACTACTGATGTTTGTCCTGGTCCCTACCTGCTGAACCTATAGGTGTGCTGAGTCCCCAACAACACTTGCTGCCTCAGCAAGACCCCAACAATGCTCACCAAAGACCGTGTAGTTGTCAATGTTGTAAACTCAAATGACTACCCAATGAGCCACAATACCCCCCCAATGTCACCACAAAACCTTATACTTTGTTCTCTGTACTACTAGACTCCAGATCACAACACACTCTAGAATGCACTAACCCATAGATAAATGCCTTCTGTGACTGAAATCAGTCCATAAAGTCTGGAAGAAGTGGCTGCATCTTGAAATGCAGGCATACACAAGTCTATATATGTCAAAAAGAATCAAGGAATCTTGACTCCACCAAAGAAATACAGTAAACCTCCACCCAACTGCACCCAAAGAAATAGAAATCCACTAATTGCCTGACAAAAATAACTTAAAATAATTGTAATAAAGACGCTTAGAGAGGTAACAGAGAATACAGACAAACATTTTAATGACATCAGCAAAAACAATACAAGAACAAAGTGAAGAGTTCAATAGATAGAGAACATTAAAACACAAATTTTGGAGCTGAAAAATATAACAAATGAACTAAAAATTTCAATAAAAAGCTTTAACATAAGACTAGGCCAATCTGCAAAAAGAATCATTGAGCTTGCAGACAGACCTCTGACAGACAGTGAGAGGAGCAAAAAGAAAAAAAGAATGAGGAGGAATAAAGAAGCCCATGGCTTTTATTGGATGCCATATGAGGAACAACATATGCATCATTAGAATACCAGTGGGAGAAGAGAGAAACATGTAGAACATTCATTTAAAGAAATAATGGTTAACAAGATATGTTGTATCACGTTGTACACTCACACACACACACACACACACAGGAATATTAGTCAGCCATAAAAAAGCAAGATCTTGCCTTTTGAAACAATGTACATAGACACGGAGGGTATTATGCTAAGTGAAATAAGTTAGACAGAGAAAGACAAATACCATATGATTTCACTTACATGTGGAATCTAAAAAACAAAACAAAACATAAACAAAAGACAAAGAGCAGAAACAGACCTTACATACAAAGAACAAACTGATGAAAGGAGGAGAAGATGGTGGTGAAGTGTCAAATTATCCTAATTACTCCAGAAGTAAACCTGAAGACTGGCATAACAAACTCCACAACTAAAGGTATAGGAGAGGTCTCATAGAAAAAAGTAGGAAATGCAGAGACAAGTTTTCAGAGAGAAATGGAACATGCTGCTGCAGTGCAGAGGGAGCCATGGTCACAAAAAAGGTGAGAGACAGACTAGCACACAGGAAAGACAAATCCCCATAAAAATTGGCTTGGAAAACAAGCAGCATCGAATTGTGTGAGTTCAGGCAATCAGTGGGGTTTAAAGTTTGGTGCTCTAAATGTCAGCAGGCTTGGCTCAGGGACAGCTTGGAGATATTTGGTGCTTCACTTGGAAAGAAGGCAGAACAAACAGGTCATGGACATACAGTATGGAAATAGAGATCTGACGTGCACTGGGGGGTGTAGAGTGGAGAGGTTATTTGCTCATGTCTGAGCATGTCCCAGAGAGACAGCATTCATGGAAAGATTCCTCTAGGAACAAAGGAATTGAATGGTACCATTTCTCTTCCCTGCCTCTCATCATATGCACAGGGCCACCTTCAAGAAACAGCACAGCACATTCATTACCTAACTTGCTTACACCAAGCCCTGTCCACCCCATGCACCAGTGAAACTGCTTTTCCCAGTCACGCTTGCATCAGTCCCTGTGCAGTGGGCCAATTCTCCCCAAGACAGGCCATACCACTGCCCACACTGCGTCTTCCAACCCAGGTGTTTTGCAGGGCCTCGGTTCCAGTGGGGGTGTTGGAATGTCTCATTTTACAAGCAAACCAGAGTACATCTAGTTAAAATGCACCAAATATGGGCCAGGGTCTAAACATTGCCCACAACAGGATAAGAGAGCCTCTGCAGGTGAATGCTTGAAGGATAAAGTGGCAAAGACAAAACAGCAGAGTATAGGAAGCACACATTGGAGACAATCTTGGAATTGCAGGCCCTGGGGAACAGGGTGCTACAGGACCTATTCTTCAGAAGGCCATTACCCTCAAGAACAGAAGATGTAGCTGACTTTTCTAACACACAGTAGCAGGTACAGAAACTTAGACAAAATGAGAAGACAGAGGAATTTATCCCAAATGAAAGAATAAGATGAGGCCATGGCCAGAGATCTAAGTGAAACAAATATAAGTAGCCTGCCTAATAGACAGTTTAAAATAATAATCATAAAGATACTTACTGGACTTGAGAAAAGAGCAGAAAACATCAGTGAGACTCTTAACACAGAGATAAGGAATAACATAGCAGAAATAAAGGACTCAATAAATGAATTGAAAAACCCACTTCATGGAATGAATAGCAGGCTGGAAGAGGCAGAGGAATGAATTAATGGCCTAGAATACAGAGTAATGGAAAGTAACCAAACTGAACAAAAGAAAGAATAAAGAATTAGGCAAAAGGAGAATATACAGGGCACTCAGTGACTCTATCAAACATAATATCATTCATATTATAGGGATCACAGAAGAAGATAGAGAAAAGGGGGAAGAAAATTTATTTAAAGAGATAATAGTTGAAAACTTCCCTATTCTGGGGAAGAAAACAGATATCCTGATCCAGGAGGCACAGAGAATCCCCAACAAAATCAACAAAAGCAGATCCACACCAAGACAGAGAATTAAAATGGCAAAATGTAATGATAAAGAAAAATGTTAAAGTAGCAGGTCAGAAGAAAATAGGTACATACAAGGGAAACCCCATTAGGCTGTTAGGGGATTTTTCAACAGAAACTTTCCAAGTCAGATGAGAGTGGCATGATCTACTCAAAGTGCTGAATGGGGAATATCTGCAACCAAGAATACTCTATCCAGCAAAGCTATCATTCAGAAGAGAAGGATAGATAAAGAGTTTCCACATAAACAAAAACTAAAGGAGTCCATGACCACTAAACCAGCCTTGCAAGAAATATTAAACAGGACTCTGAATGGAAAGGAAGGACCAAAAGTGACAAAATGAAGATAGGAAACACAAAAGCAGTAAAATCAGTCAAGGAATTCACAAAATAAAAGTATGTAAAATGTGACACCATAAATCTGAAACATGGGGAGGAGTAAGGAATTGATTCAAAACTAAAAGACCATCAATTTATATAGACTGCTATATGCCAAAGTTTTATATACAACCTGCATGGTAAGCAAAAATAAAAAAAAACACTAATAGATATGCAAAGAATAGAGAGAAAGAAATCCAAATATATCACTAAAGAAAACCAGAAAACCATGAAAGAGAGAAAGAAAGGATTAGAGAAAATCTTCAGAAACAACCATAAAACAGGTAATAAAATGACAATAAATATATATCTGTTAATCACTTTGAATATAAGTATACTAAATATTCCAATAAAAAAACACATGGAGAGAGGAAGATGGTGAACACAACTAGAGACAACAATAGAAGATATTATGCTAAATGCAATAAGTCAGACAGAAAAAGACAAATACCATATGATTTCACTTATATGTGGAATCTAAAAAACAGAACAAAAAAATAAAGAACAAAAATCAGAGACAGATCCTATGAACAAATAACAAGTTAATGAAGGGAGGAGGGGAAGATGGTGGCAGAGTAGGATTAAGTGTCTCTTCATCCTGTAAATACAACTAAATAACTATCAAATTATCCTAAATATGCCAGACATCAGCCTGAAGACTGCTAGAACAATCTCCACAACTAAAAGGAGAGAAGAAGCCACATAAAAGAAGGTAGGAGGTGCAGACATGTGGTTTGGAGGAGAAACAGATCTTGGGTGTTGCAGAAGGGAAAGAGCCATAGTTGTGGAGGAGGGTGAGAGAGAGAAGGAAAGGCACTGGGATAATGATTCCCCAAAGTCATTGGCTTAAAAAATGAGAGGGATGAGTTGTGTGAGTTTTTGCAACCAGCAGGGCTTAAAGCCTGGGTTCTAAAGGTCAGCAGCCTTGGCTGGGTTAGAGCCCAGAGGGCACTGCACTGATCATTAAGAGAAGACAGGCAAACAATCTGGGGGCAGATAGTGGAAACAGCAATCTGAAGAGCACCTGGTACATACTGAAGGGAGACTATTAGCTCTTCTCAGAGAGCATATATGGGAAATAGCCTTCACAGAGACTGTTACCCTCTCTGGGAACAAAGGAGCTGGCTCACACCATTTCCCTCCCCTATGCCTCAGCATAAACACAGAGCCACATGTGGAAAGCAGAGCAGTGCCAACACTGGCTACCTAACTTGTGTACACCAGGCCCCACCCCCCTGCACTCTGGTAGGACTACCCTACATACTTACCTCAGTCCTAGCATGGCAAGACCCTCCCCCAGAAGCCAGCACAAACCCCTGCCCACACTTTGTTTCCTGACCAGAGAGTTCTGCAGGGCCTCAGTTCTGGTAGAAGATGGTGTCAGGTTTCATTACACAGCAGACCAGAGCACACCTATTTAAACTTCACCACATTCAGGCCATGGGCCAAACACTTCCCACAGCAGGCAATGAGAACCTCTGCAGACAACTGGCCTGCAGCAGCCAAAAACACAACAGCAGAGCACATGTAGCACACATCAGAGGCACTCCCTGAAGCACAAGGTCCTTGACACTATATGACTTCTTCTTGATAAGGAAGACAGAGAAAGACAGTTACATGTCTTCCCCTTATGGGGAAACCCCATAAGGCTATCAGCAGACATGTCAACAGAAATGTTCCAGGCCAGAAGGGAGTGACATGATATACTCAAAGTTCTGAGTGGGAAAAATCTGTAGTCAAAAATACAGTATCCAGTGAACCTATCATTGAGGATAGAAAGAGAGAAAAATTTTCCCAAACAAAAACTAAAGGAGTGTATGACCACTAAATAAGCCCTCCAAGAAATATTAAAGGGAATTCTGAATGAAAAGGATAGACCAAAAGTGTCAAAGAAAAGAAAGCATCTGACAAAATCTCCAGAAACAATAGCAAAATACATAATAAAATGGCAATAAATACATATCTATCAATAATTACTTTGAATGTAAATAGGCTAAATGCTCCAATCAAAAGACAGAGTGTCAGAATGGATAAAAAAAAAAAACAAGACCTATCTATATGTTGTCTACAGGAGACTCATTTTATTTTATTATTGTTTTTCATTTTGAGAGGAACTTTTTAATTTTATATAATTTCAAAATTATATAAAAGTTACAAAAAAAGAAAAGGAACTTACATGTACTTTCTATTTTAGCTGAGTGTTTACATTTTGCCTTATTTGTTTTTTTTAATTTAATTTTTATTTCTGAGAGAGAGAGAAAGAAAGAGAGAAAGAGAGAGGTAGAGCGTGAGTAGGGGAGGGGAAGAGAGAGAGGGAGACACAGAATCTGAAGCAGACTCCAGGCTCTGAGCTGTTAGCACAGAGCGCGATGCGGGGCTCAAACTCATGAACTGTGAAATCATGACCTGAGCAGAAGTCAGACACTTAACCGACTGAGCCACCTAGGTGCCTCTCCCTTATTTGTTTTAATACCCACATAAACATAAACACACACACATTAAAACTATTTAAGTGTAAGTTGGAGACATCATGCCCTTTCATCACCAAATACTTCAGTGTATATTTCCTAACAACCCACCAGTTGTAGATCTTTTGATGACTTTTTTTGTTAACTAATGACTAATTTAGTTAACATACAGTGTAGTCTTGGCTTCAGGAGTAGAATCCAGTGATTCATCACTTACATATATCATGCAGTGCTCATCCCAACAAGTGCCTTCCTTAGTGCCCATCACCCATTTTTTTTACCCCATTACCCCCGATCAACCCTCAGTTTTTCTCTGTATTTGAGTATCTCTTACAGTTTATTTCCCTCTCAGTTTTATCTTATTTTTACTTCTCTTCCACTATGATCACCTGTTAAGTTTCTCAAAATCCACAAATGAGTGAAACTATGTGTTATCTGTCTTTCTCTGACTGACTTCTTTCTCTTAGCATAATACCTTCCATTTGATTGACGTTGTTGCAAATGGCAAGATTTCATTAGTTTTCATCACCAAATAGTATTCCATTGTGTATATATAGAAAGAAAGAGAGAGAAATGAAGAAACAGTCTCTTAATTACAGAGAACAAACTGATGTTTACCAGAGGGGAAGTGGGTGGGAGAATGGGTTAAATGGGTGGCGGGAAGTAAGGAGTGCATTTGTAGTGATGAGAAGCAAGTGATGTATGGAACTGTTGAATCACTGTATTGTACACATCAAAGTAACATAACACTGTTAACTAACTGGAACTAAGATAAAAAAGTTTGGGGCGCCTGGATGGCTCAGTCAATTAAGTGTCCAACCTAGTCTCAGGTCATGATCTCGCAAGTCATGAGTTTGAGCCCCACATCGGGTTCTCTGTCAGTGCAGAGCCCACTTTGGATCTTCTGTCTCCCTCTCCCTCTGCCCCTCCCTCTCTCTCTCTCAAAAATAAATAAACATTTAAAAAAACTCTTAAAACAAACAGGACTGCTGAGAAGATGGCGGCGTAGGAGGATGCTGGGCTCACCGCACGTCCTGCTGATCACTTAGATTCCACCTACACCTGCCTAAATAAATGAGAAAACCACCAGAAGACTATCAGAATGGAGTCTCTGGAGCCAAGCGCAGATGAGAGGCCCATGGAAGAGGGTAGGAAGGGCGGAGAAGCGGTGCACCCTGCACGGACTGGCAGAAGGGAACCAGGGCAGAGGGGCAGCCTGCCAACCAAGCAGAGCCCCCGAGTCTCGCTTGCAAAAGCGGAGGGGTCAGACAGAGTGTGTTCCGACAGCAAGCATAACTTAGCATCTGGGAGGTCATAAGTTAACAGCTCTGCTCAGAAAGCAGGAAGGCTGGAGAACAAAGGGAGGGAGAGTTGCTGAGCACCGGGATGACAGAGCTCAGTTTGGCGGGGAACAAAGGCGCTCACCAAGGCGATTTCCCTTGCCCATCCCGCAGCCAAAATCCCAAAGGGAACCAGTTCCTGCCAGGGAACTTGCTTGCTCCACACAAACACCCAACGCTGTGCTTCTGCGGAGCCACCCCTCTGGCAGCGGGTTTGACTCCCTCCTGCTGCCACAGGGCCCCTCCTGAAGTGGATCACCAAAGCAGAAGTGAGTTAAGCCTGCCCCTCCTGCCCCCGTGCACCTTGCCTACCCACCCCAGCTAATACGCCAGATCCCCAGCACCACAAGCCTAGCAGTGTGCAAGTAGCTCAGACGGGCCAGGCCACCCCACAGTGAATCCCGCCCCTAGAAGAGGGGAAGAGAAGACACACACCAGTCTCACTGTGGCCCCAGCGGTGGATGGGGGAGGACATCAGGTCTGACTGCGGCCCCGCCCAGCAACTCGAGTTATACACCACAGCGCAGGGGAAGAGCCCTGCAGGTCCTCACCACTCCAGGGACTATCCAAAATGACCAAACGGAAGAATTCCCCTCAAAAGAATCTCCAGGAAATAACAACAGCTAATGAACTGATCAAAAAGGATTTAAACAATATAACAAAAAGTGAATTTAGAATAATAGGCATAAAATTAATCGCTGGGCTTGAAAACAATACAGAGGACAGAAGAGAATCTATTGCTACAGAGATCAAGGGACTAAGGAATAGTCAGGTGTAGCTGAAAAACGCTTTAAACGAGATGCAAAATAAAATGGAAATGACCACGGCTCGGATTGGAGAGGCAGAGGAGAGAATAGGTGAACAAGAAGATAAAGTTATGGAAAAAGAGGAAGGTGAGAAAAAGAGAGATAAAAAAAAATCCAGGAGTATGAGGGGAAAATTAGAGAACTAAGTGATACACTAAAAAGAAATAATATACGCATAATTGGTATCCCAGAGGAGGAAGAGAGAGGGAAAGGTGCTGAAGGTGTCCTTGAAGAAATAATAGCTGAGAACTTCCCTGAAGTGGGGAAGGAAAAAGGCATTGAAATCCAAGAGTCACAGAGAACTCCTTTCAGAGGTAACTTCAATCGATCTTCTGCATGACATATTATAGTGAATCTGTCAAAATACAAGGATAAAGAGAAAATTCTGAAAGCAGCAAAGGATAAACGTGCTCTAACATATAAAGGGAGACCGAAAGGACTCGTGACTGATCTCTCTTTTGAAACTTGGCAAGCCAGAAAGGGTTGGCAGGAAATCTTCACTGTGTTGAACAGAAAAAAATATGCAGCCGAGAATCATTTATCCAGCAAGTCTGTCATTTACAATAGAAGGAGAGATAAAGGTCTTCCCAAACAAACAAAAACTGAAGGAATTCATCACCACTAAAACAGCCCTACAAGAGATCCTAAGGGGGATCCTGTGAGACAAAGTACCAGAGACATCACTACAAGCATAAAACATACAGACATCACAATGACTCTAAACCCGTATCTCTCTATAATAACACTGAATGTAAATGGACTAAATGCGCCAACCAAAAGACATAGGGTATCAGAATGGATAAAAAAAACAAGACCCATCTATTTGCTGTCTACAAGAGACTCACTTTAGACCTAAGGACACCTTTAGATTGAGAGTGAGGGGATGGAGAACTAGTTATCATGCTACTGGAAGCCAAAAGAAAGCTGGAGTAGCCATACTTATATCAGACAAACTAGACTTTAAATTAAAGGCTGTAACAAGAGATGAAGAAGGACATTATATAATAGTGACAGGGTCCATCCATCAGGAAGAGCTAACAATTATAAATGTCTATGCACTGAATACGGGAGCCCCCAAATATATAAAACAATTACTCATAAACATAAGCAACCTTATTGATAAGAATGTGGTAATTGCAGGGGACTTTAACACCCCACTTACAGAAATGGATAGATCATCTAGACACACGGTCAATAAAGAAACAAGGGCCCTGAATGAGACATTGGATCAGAAGGACTTGACAGATATATTTAGAACTCTGCATCCCAAAGCAACAGAATAGACTTTCTTCTCGAGTGCACATGGAACATTCTCCAAGATAGATCATATACTGGGTCACAAAACAGCCCTTCATAAGTTTACAAGAATTGAAATCATACCATGCATAGTTTCAGACCACAATGCTATGAAGCTTGAAATCAACCACAGGAAAAAGTCTGGAAAACCTCCCAAAGCATGGAGGTTAAAGAACACCCTACTAACGAATGAGTGGGTCAACCAGGCAATTAGAGAAGAAATTAAAAAATATATGGAAACAAAAGAAAATGAAAATACAACAATCCAAACGCTTTGGGATGCAGCGAAGCCAGTCCTGAGAGGAAAATACATTGCAATCCAGGCCTATGTCAAGAAACAGGAAAAATCCCAAATACAAAATCTAACAGCACACCTAAAGGAAATAGAAGCAGAACAGCAAAGGCAGCCTAAACCCAGCAGAAGAAGAGAAATCATAAAGATCAGAGCAGAAATAAACAATATAGAATCTAAAAAAACTGTAGAGCAGATCAACGAAACCAAGAGTTGGTTTTTTGAAAAAATAAACAAAATTGACAAACCTCTAGCCAGGCTTCTCAAAAAGAAAAGGGAGATGACCCAAATAGATGAAATCATGAATGAAAATGGAATTATTACAACCAATCCCTCAGAGATACAAACAATTATCAGGGAATACTATGAAAAATTATATGCCAACAAATTGGACAACCTGGAAATAATGGACAAATTCCTGAACACCCACACTCTTCCAAAACTCAATCAGGAGGAAATAGAAAGCTTGAACAGACCCATCACCAGCGAAGAAATTGAATCGGTTATCAAAAATCTCCCAACAAATAAGAGTCCAGGACCAGATGGCTTCCCAGGGGAGTTCTACCAGACGTTTAAAGCAGAGATAATACCTATCCTTCTCAAGCTATTCCAAGAAATAGAAAGGGAAGGAAAACTTCCAGACTCATTCTATGAAGCCAGTATTACTTTGATTCCTAAACCAGACAGAGACCCAGTAAAAAAAAAAAGAGAACTACAGGCCAATATCCCTGATGAATATGGATGCAAAAATTCTCAATAAGATACTAGCAAATCGAATTCAACAGCATATAAAAAGACTGATTCACCATGACCAAGTGGGATTCATTCCTGGGATGCAGGGCTGGTTCAACATTCACAAATCAATCAACGTGATACATCACATTAACAAAAAAAAAAAGAGAAAAACCATATGATCCTGTCAATCGATGCAGAAAAGGCCTTTGACAAAATCCAGCACCCTTTCTTAATAAAAACCCTTGAGAAAGTCGGGATAGAAGGAACATACTTAAAGATCATAAAAGCCATTTATGAAAAGCCCACAGCTAACATCATCCTCAATGGGGAAAAACTGAGAGCTTTTTCCCTGAGATCAGGAACACGACAGGGATGCCCACTCTCACCGCTGTTGTTTAACATAGTGCTGGAAGTTCTAGCATCAGCAATCAGACAACAAAAGGAAATCAAAGGCATCAAAATTGGCAAAAATGAAGTCAAGCTTTCACTTTCTGCAGATGACATGATACTATACATGGAAAATCTGATAGACTCTACCAAAAGTCTGCTAGAACTGATACATGAATTCAGCAAAGTCGCAGGATACAAAATCAATGTACAGAAATCAGTTGCATTCTTATACACTAATAATGAGGCAACAGAAAGACAAATAAAGAAACTGATCCCATTCACAATTGCACAAAGAAGCATAAAATACCTAGGAATCAATCTAACCAAAGATGTAAAAGATCTGTATTCTTAAAAAGTATATAAAGCTTATGAAGGTAATTGAAGAAGGTATAAAGAAATGGAAAGACATTCCCTGCTCATGGATTGGGAGAATAAACATTGTCAAAATGTCAATACTACCCAAAGCTATCTACACATTCAATGCAATCCCAATCAAAATTGCACCAGCATTCTTCTCCAAACTAGAACAAGCGATCCTAAAATTCATATGGAACCACAAAAGGCCCCGAATAGCCAAAGTAATTTTGAAGAAGAAGACCAAAGCAGGAGGCATCACAATCCCAGACTTTAGCCTCTACTACAAAGCTGTCATCATCAAGACAGCATGGTATTGGCACAAAAACAGACACATAGACCAATGGAATAGAATAGAAACCCCAGAACTAGACCCACAAATGTATGGCCAAATTATCTTTGACAAAGCAGTAAAGAACATCCAATGGAAAAAAGACAGTCTCTTTCACAAATGGTGCTGGGAGAACTGGACAGCAACATGCAGAAGGTTGAAACTAGACCACTTTCTCACACCATTCACAAAAATAAACTCAAAATGGATAAAGGACCTGAATGTGAGACATGAAACCATCAAAACCTTAGAGGAGAAAGCAGGAAAAGACCTCTCTGACCTCAGCCGTAGCAATCTCTTACTCGACACATCCCCAAAGGCAAGGGAATTAAAAGCAAAAGTGAATTACTGGGACCTTATGAAGATAAAAAGCTTCTGCACAGCAAAGGAAACAACCAACAAAACGAAAAGGCAACCAACGGAATGGGAAAGATATTTGCAAATGACATATCGGACAAAGGGCTAGTATCCAAAATCTATAAAGAGCTCACCAAACTCCACACCCGAAAAGCAAATAACCCAGTGAAGAAATGGGCAGAAAACATGAATAGACACTTCTCTAAAGAAGACATCCGGATGGCCAAGAGGCACATGAAAAGATGTTCAGCGTCGCTCCTTATCAGGGAAATACAAATCAAAACCACACTCAGATATCACCTCACGCCAGTCAGAGTGGCCAAAATGAACAAATCAGGAGACTATAGATGCTGGAGAGGATGTGGAGAAACGGGAACCCTCTTGCACTGTTGGTGGGAATGCAAATTGGTGCAGCCACTCTGGAAAGCAGTGTGGAGGTTCCTCAGAAAATTAAAAATAGACCTACCCTATGACCCAGCAATAGCACTGCTAGGAATTTATCCAAGGGACACAGGAGTACTGATGCATAGGGGCACTTGTACCCCAATGTTCATAGCAGCACTCTCAACAATAGCCAAATTATGGAAAGAGCCTAAATGTCCATCAACTGATGAATGGATAAAGAAATTGTGGTTTATATACACGATGGAATACTACGTGGCAATGAGAAAAAAATGAAATATGGCCTTTTGTAGCAACGTGGATGGAACTGGAGAGTGTGATGCTAAGTGAAATAAGCCATACAGAGAAAGACAGATACCATATGGTTTCACTCTTATGTGGATCCTGAGAAACTTAACAGGAACCCATGGGGGAGGGGAAGGAAAAAAAAAAAAGAGGTTAGAGTGGGAGAGAGCCAAAGCATAAGAGACTGTTGAGAACTGAGAGCAAACTGAGGGTTGATGGGGGGTGGGAGGGAGGAGAGGGTGGGTGATGGGTATTGAGGAGGGCACCTTTTGGGATGAGCACTGGGTGTTGTATGGAAACCAATTTGACCATAAATTTCATATATTGAAAAACAAACAAACAAACAAACAAACAAACAGCCCCGCCTGCTAGTCTCTTCTTGCTTGTTGCTTAAGTTCATAGCTCTTTACATGGTCCCAGTCAGGTAATTAATGAAGAGGGCCAGAAGTTACACTCAGCAGTAGCTAGGGCTATGAATTAGCTTTCTTGCCTGAGAAAAGCAAGAAAGCCAGAATCAAGCACCTTCTCAGGTGTTCTTGGTCAGGCTTTCTGGTCAGTAAGGGCCAAGAGATACAGTCAGCAGTGTTGACATTAGAAATTATCTCCCTGGGGCACCTGGGTGGCTCAGTCGGTTGGGCAGGTGACTTCGGTTCAAGTCATGATCTCACAGTTTGTGAGTTTGAGCCGCACGTCAGGCTCTGTGCTGACCGCTCAGAGACTGGAGCCTGCTTCAGATTGTGTCTGTCTCTCTCTCTCTCCCTCTCTCTCTCTCTGACCCTCCCCCGCTCACACTCTGTGTGTGTGTCTCTTACTAAAAAATAAATAAACATTAAAAAAATTATTATAAAAAAGAACTATCTCCCCTCCTGGTTGAATAGTAAAAGAGCTCCATGCCATGTGAGACTTTTTGCTTTTTGTCTTGATTCACTACAAAGCCAGTGTGGTTAATTTAGGTCTGCCTGCCATAGTCTCTACTTGAGGATTGCTGAGATATGTAGTTTCTAGGTGTTCCTGTCAGGGTTTCTATTAAGGTGGGGCCAGGAGCTATACTCAGCAGTGGGTGCGCTATGAATTAGCTCCCCTCCTTGGGATTGGGGGGCACACAGTAAGCTCCAGGGTTGGCAAGGATTGTAGTTTGAAAACAAAAATCAGGTAGACCTGTGCCCCACTTAATTACCTGGTCATTCTACACCATCATCTTGTCTCTGCAGATGAGCAAAGCCACTGGATGGGATTTCTACTTGGGCACTGCAGGTAGGAACTCAGTCTGTCAAGATTGGAACATTGTTATTGCAAACCTCCATCCCCTTCTTCATCACAATCAGATTCCCAGTGTCCCAGTCTTTCGGTTTCCTCCACATTCCCTATGAGATGATACCACAGTAGGATTCCGAAGAATCAATCCACAATGTTGGGGGAGCTAGATGACCACCCTATGCACTTTTTCCCCCATTGGAGGACATGTAGGTTCAGAAGAGAACTCTTAGTATGCTGCCACACCATCCTTGGGGAGGGTTGATGTGATTAGTTTGTACCTATTTCTCTTACTCCTATAATCCAGTATGTCTTGGTCTCTGTAGTGCAGGGTGTGCTTCAGTCTCACCAACGTGATATGTTTTTACTTGTAAACTATTTTCAACGAATAGTTAATTTTTCTTCTTGTGAAGAGGAAAGAAGTTGAGAACAATCTATATCAACATCTTGATGACATAATTCTCTACAAGTAATTACTTTAAATGTAAATTTATTAACTCCCCAATGAAGACAGAGATGACAAAATGGATGAAAAAATAAGATTCAACTATATAATTAGATTAGAATAGTTTTAGGTTAGAATGATAAGATTCAGTTATATAGTTAGATTGAGACAAATAGAATGCAAGTGAAATGATGGAAAAATATATTTCGTGCAAATAGTAACCAAAAGAATGCTGAAGAGCCATACTCATATCATATAAAGAAGACTTTTAGTCAGAAATTGTGACAGAGGAAAAAGATGGATTATATATATTGATTAAAGGGTCCATTTATCGATAAGAGGAAAAGGTGTTCAGTTCTTTTTTTTAAGTTTTTAATTTTAATTCCAGTTGAGTTAACATATAATATTATATTAGTTTCAGATATACAATATAGTAATTCAAAAATTCTATACATTACTCAGTGCTCATAATGATAAGTGTACTCTTTAACTCCTATCATCTATTTCACCCAACCTCCTTCCTATTTCACCCCCCCCAACCTTCCCTCTGGTAACCATCAGTTTGTTCTCAATAGTTAATAGCCTGTTTCTTGGTTTGCCTCTATCTTCTCTCTCTCTCTTTTTTCCCTTTGCTCATTTGTTTTGTTTCTTAAATTCCACATATGTGTGAAATGATATAGTATTTGTCTTTATCCGACTAACTTATTTCATTTAGCATTATGCCCTCTAGATCCATCCATGTCATTGCAAATGGAATATTTTATTATCTTTTTATGGCTGAGTAATATATCATTATATATATTTACCACATCTTTATCCATTCATTTACGAATAGACACTTGGGTTGCTTCCATATCTTCTCTATTGTAAATAATGTTGTAATAACCATAGGGATACATGTATCTTTTCAAATTAATGTTTTCTTTTTCTTTGCATAAATACCCAGTAGTGGAATTACTGGATTACAGGGAACTTCTATTTTTAATTTTTTGAGGAAGCTCCAGACTTTTCACAAGTTTACCACAGTGGCTGCAACAATTTACATTCTAACCAATAGTCCACAAGTTTCCTTTTTTTGCACATTCTTGCCAACATTTCTTATTTCTTGTACTTTTTATTTTAGCCATTGTAAAAGGCATATGACTGTATCTCATCGTACTTTTGATTTCCATTTCCCTGATAATTATCTTTTCATGTGTCTGTTGGCCATATGTGTGTCTTCTTTGAAAAAAAATGTCTATTCATGCCCTGTGCTCATTTTTAATTGGATTATTTGTTTTATTGGTGTTGAGTTGTATAAGTTATTTATATATTTTGTATATGAACATCTTATTGGATACATTTACAAATATCTTGTTCAACTTGGTACATTGTCTTTTTGTTAAGAATTTCATTTGCTTTACAAAAGATTTTTATTTTGCTTTTGTTTAGTTTAATTTTGCTTTTGTTTTCCTTGCCAAAGCAGATATATGTAGAATAATGTTTCTATGACTGATATCAAAGAGATTACTACCAATGCTTTCTTCTATGAATTTTATGGTTTCATGTTTCACATTTATGTCTTTAATCCATTTTTAGTTTATTTTTGTGTCTGGTGAAAGAAAATAGTCCAGTTACATTATATGCATATAGTTGTCCTGTTTTCCAAACACCATTTGTTAAAGAGACTATCTTTTCCCCATTGTATATTCTTCCCTCATTGAGTATAGATTAATTGATCATGTAATTGTGGATTTATTTCTGGAGTCTTCATTCTGTTCCATTGATTTATGGGTCTGTTTCTGTGCCAGTGCCATACTGTTTTGGTTACTACAGTTGGTAGTATATCTTGAAATCTTGGATTGGCATATCTCCAGATTTGTTCTTTGTCAAAATTGTTTTGGCTATCTGGGGTCTTTTTAGTTCCATACAAATTTCAGTATTATTTGTTCTATTTCTGTGAAAAATTCTGTTGATATTTTCATAGGTATTGCATTAAATCTGTAATTACTTTGGGTAGGAAGGACATTTTAACAATGCTTGTTCTTCCAATCCATGGGCATGAAATTTCTGTCCATTTATTTGTGTCATCTTCAATTTCTTTCATCAGTGTTTTATAGACTTTGGAGTACAGGTCTTTCAGTTCCTTTGTTAAATTTGTTCCTAGATACTTTATTCTTTTCAGTGCAATTTTAAATGGGATTGTTTTGGGGGGCACCTGGATGGCTTAGTCGGTTGAGTGTCTGACTTCAACTCAGGTCATGATATCACAGTTTCTGAGTTCAAGCCCTGCATCGGGCTCTGTGCTGACAGCTCAGAGCCTGGAGCCTGCTTCGGATTCTGTGTCTCCCTCTCTCTGCCCCTCCCCTGCTCATGCTCTGTCTCTCTCTCAGGAATAAACATTAAAAAATAATAAATACATAAATGGGATTGTTTCTGAAATTTCTCTTCCTTCTACTTTATAAGTAGTGTACACAAATTTCTGTATATTAACTTTGTATTCTGAGAACTTTATGAATTTATTTATGAGTCCTATTTTTTTGTTGTTGAAGTCTTCAGGGTTTTCTATATATAGAATCAGATCATCTGCAAATAGTGAAAGTTTTACTTCTTCCTTACCAATTTAGATGTCTTTATTTATCTTGTCTGATTGCTGGGCTTATTACTTCTTGTACTATGGTGAATAAAATGCTGAAAGTGTACATTTCTGTCTTATTCTTTTTAAAAAGTTTTTAAGTGTTTATTTATTTTTGAGAGAGAGATAGAGTGCGAGCAAGGGAGGGGCACACAGAAAGGAGGACACAGAATCCAGAGAAGGCTTCAGGCTCTGAGCTGTCGGTACAGGGCCCAATGCAAGACTCAAACCCACAAACTAGGAGATCATGACCTGAGCTGAAGTCAGACCTTTAACTGACTGAGCCACCCAGGTGCCCTGTCTTATTCTTGATATTAAAGGAAAAGCTGGCAGTTTTTCACCATTGAGTATGGTGTTAGCTGTGGGTTTTTCATATATGGCCTTTATTATGTTGAGGGTTGTTCCCTCTAAACCTTCTTTATTGATGGTTCTTAATCTGAATTGGTGTTGTATTTTGTCAAATGTATTTTTTAATCTATTTAAGTGATCATATGGTTTTTCTTCTTTCTCTTGTTAATGAGATATATCATGCTGATTGATTTCTGAATATTATACAGCCCAGTCTTCCCAGAATAAATCCTAATGAACTGGGGTGAATTATTTTTTAAATATTTGTTGAATTTGGTTTGTTTATATTTGCTGAAGTTTTCTGCATCTATGTTTATCAGAGATATTGAACTGTAGTGTTTGGTTTGTTTTTTCATAGTGTCCTTACCTGGATTTGGTATCAGGGTAATGCTAGCCTTTTAGAATTAGTTTGAAATCAGTGTTCTTTATGTTTGGTCAAATTCACCTGTAAATATTTCTGATCCTGGTCTTTTGTTTCTTGGGAGTTTTTTATTACTGATTCAATTTCATTGTTGGTAATTTGTTCAAATTTTCTATTTTTTTCCTCATTCATTTTTGGAAGGTTATGTGTGTTTAGGAATTTATGCATTTCTTCTAGGTTATTCAAGTTGCATATATTTTTCATAATATTTTCTCATAATATTTCATATTTCTGTGGTATTGGTTGTTATTTCTCTGCCTTAATTTCTGATTTTATTTATTTTATTTTATTTTTTTTAATTTTTTTTAATGTTTATTTATTTTTGAGACAGAGAGAGAGACAGAGCATGAACTGGGGGAGGGTCAGAGAGAGAGGGAGACACAGAATCTGAAGCAGGCTCCAGGCTCTGAGCTGTCAGCACAGAGCCCGACATGGGGCTTGAACTCATGGACCGTGAGATTGTGATCTGAGCCAAAGTCGGATGCTTAACCGACTGAGCCACTCAGGCACCCCAGATTTTATTTATTTTAATCCTCTCTACTTTTGTTGAAGTGTCTGGCTAAACATTTGTTCATCTTTTCAAAGAACCAGATCCTGGTTTCATTGATTGGTTTTATTGGTTTATTTAAGTCTCTATTTCTTTATTTCTGCTCTAATATTTATTATTTCTTTTTCTCTACTGTCTTTGAGATTTGCTTTTTCCTCTTTTATAGCTCTTCTATTTGTAAGTTAAGTTGTTTATTTGAGTTTTTCTTGGTTTTTGAGGTAGACCTGTATTGCTATAATCTTCCCTCTTAGAACAGCTTTTGCTGCATCCCAAATATCTTGGACTGTCGTGTTATCATTTTCATTTGTCTCCATGTATTTTTTTATTTCTTCTTTGATTTCTTGGTTGACCTATCATCGCTTGGTAGCATGTTATTTAACCTGCATATGTTTGTGTTCTTTCCAGATTTTTTCTTGTGGTTGATTTCTAATTTCATACCATTTTGGTTGGAAAATGTGCATGATATAATTTTAATCTTTTTGAATTTTTGAGAGTTGGTGTTTGGGCCTAAAATGTGATCTATTCTGAAGAATATTCCTTGTGCACTTGAAAAAATGTGTACTCTGCTGCTTTGGGATGGAATATTCTGAATATACCTATTATTTCATGTGGTGCAATATGTCATTTAAAGCCCATGTTTCCTTGTTGTTCTGTCTGAATAATTTATCCATTGATTAAGTGGGATGCCAATGTTTCCTATTATTATTGTATTGCTGTCAATTTTCTCCTTTGTTAATAGTCTTTGTATATTTAGGTGCCTCATGTTGGATTCATAAATATTTGCAATTGTTATGTTCTCTTTTTGGATTGTTCCCTTTGTCATTATGTAGTGTCCTCTTTGTTGTTAACATCTTTGTGTGTACAGCTTTTTAATTTAATATAAGTATTGCTATCCCAGTTCTTAATTCACTTTTATTTGCATGGAATATCTTTTTCCATCTCTTCATTTTTAGTGCATGTATCTTTAGGTCGGAACTGAGTTTCTTCTGGACAGCATACAAATGGGTCTCATTATTTTATCCATTCTACTACCCTATGTTTTTTTTTTTATCAGATCATTTATACCACTTCAATTTAAATTTATTATTGATAGTTTTGAACTTATTGCTTATTTTTTAATTTCTGGTTGTTTTTCTAGCACATTTCTGTTCCTTTCTTCTTCCTCTTTTTCTTTGTCTCTCTGTTATGTTGATGTCTCTTTGTTATGTTATTTTTGGCTTTCTTTATCTTTTTTTGTGAGTGTTTATCACAGGCTATGGGTTTGTGGTTCCCATGAAGTTCATATATAACATTTTAAGCGTGTAGCAGTCTATATTAAGTTGATAGTTATTTAATTTCAAACACAATCTTTAAAACATTTCTTTTTTACTCCCCTCTCCATGTTTTATGTATATGTTGTCATATTTTACATCTTTTCATTAATAATTTTCTTATGACTATTTATGTTTTTTTCTTTCCACTTAAGGGATTCTTATTAACATTTTTTCTAAGGCCAGTTTAATGGTGATAGAGTTCTTTAACATCTGTTTGGGAAATTCTTGATCTCTCCTTCAGTTCTGAATGATAACCTTGTTGTGTTGAGTATTCTTGATTGTAGCTTTTTTTCCCTCTTGGCACTTTCTTACCATGTCACTCCTTTCCTACAAAGTTTCTGTTGGAAAATCAGCTGATACCCTTATGAGTATTTCATTGTATATAACTTTTTTGCTTCTCTCTTACTTCTTTAATATTCTCTCTTCATCTTTAATCTGTGACATTTTAATTATCATCTGTTGTGGTGTGGACCTCTTTGGGTTCATCTTGTTTAGAACTCTGTCTTTCCTGAACCTCAATATCTATTTTTTCCTTAGGGTTTTCAGCTATTAATTCTTCAAATAAGCTTTATACCTCTTTCTCTGTCTCTCTTTCCCTTCTTCTTCTTCTTCTTCTTCTTCTTCTTCTTCTTCTTCTTCTAGTACACCTATGACACAACTGTTTTTTTTTAATTTAATGTTTCCCCAATGATCCCTTATCCTATCCTCATTTCAATTTTGTGTTGCTATTGTTGTGTGTGTGTTTTTGTGTCATTATTTGCTGTTCAGTTTTGCTGTTTTGTATTACTCTGTCTTCCAGATAGCTGATTCATTCTTCTGTGTCTGTTAATCTACTGTTATTTCCTTGCTATATATTTTTCATTTCAGTTATTATATTCTTCAACTCTGATTATTTCTTTTTAATATATTTATTAATTTTTTGCTGAAGCTATTTATTGAGTTTATCTATTCTTTAGTCCAGGGAGCATTCCTACAACCATTACTTCAAACTCTACTGGGCATATTGATTATCCATGTTATATTTGTATCTTTTCCTAAGGTTTTGGCTTGTGTCTTCATTTGAGAATATTCCTTGGTTTTCCTTTTCTTTTTTTACTTTGCTTTCTGTGTTTCTGTGATTTAGCCAAGCAGCTACTGCTCCTAATCTTGAAGGAATGGTTTTGTGCATGGTTATCCCCTTTGTAGATTGTATGTACCTGGTAACTTTTGCTAGTGGCTGGAGCTGTGGTTAGTATTTGCTGGGGGTAAGGGGTACTCTGTGTTGGAGCTGTCCTAGTGGGATGGTCAAAGCTGAAGTGGGTGTGTGTTGGGTTAGTACTGTGACTCTCCGTGGGAAAGTGTCTGGTGGGACAGCAATAAACCATAGTGTGTTCAATCTGAAGGGCCCTGGGGTTCACTGAACAGTGTGTGCCCTGGCAAGACAGCTAAAAGTGAACTGGGCATGGGCCAATATGATCCTTGCCCTCTGTGCACCAGGTGCCCTGTAAGCACAGCTGAATCTGATATGGGTACAGGCTATGGGGGGTCCTGGGGCTCTATAAGCAAAGGGCATCCTGGCAGGATAGCTGAAGCAGAAGTGGGTGCCAGCTGGGGAATACTGTGGCTCTCTGAAGAGTTGATATTACTGCTAAAGCAGAAGTGGAGGCAAGCTGGGTGTCTCAGTGCTGTATCTGCTAAAGTCACTTTTGTAGGAAAGCAGAATCTGAAGTAGTTGAAAATGATGGTGTTCTGGGACTTCCATGCAGAGAGTGCCCTGGTGGGGCAGCTGGAACCAAGTTGAGGCATGGGCCAAGGGGTCCCTGGGTGCTCAATGCAAGGGAGTGCCCTGGCAGAACAGCTGTATTTAAAGTGGGCAAGGGCTAGAGTGGTCCCAGGGCTCTTCACTCAGAGGGCATCCTGGCAAGACCACTGGAGCTGAAGTCAGTGCAAGCCCAGGCGTTTTGATAATCTCCATACAGAGTGTTCTTTGGCGGAGCAGGTGAAACTGAGAGGGGGCATGGGCTGAGAAGCCCTTGGGTACTTCATGCATAGGGATCCCTGTCAGAACAGCTGAAGTGTGTGCAATCCAGGGTGTCTTGGGATGTCCAGCTAGAGTGTGCCCTGGTGGGGAGACTGGAACTGAGGCAGGCATAGGCTGAAGTTTCTTAGGGTGATCCATTCAAGGAGCACTCAGGTGGGTAGCTAGAGCCAAAGCAGATGTAAACTGAGACATCCCAGAGTGCTCTGCCCTGGGGGTGCCCATCTGAAGCTAAAGTGGTGTGGGTCTAGAGTGTTCTGCATTGATTTTTGCCTGTATTACCTTGGAAGAATGGCTGGGGCTATAGTGAGCACTAAGTGTGTGCTGGGGCCACCTTGGTCAGACAGCTGGGACTGGTGTGGTTTAAGAGCCTCGGGCTCATTAAGGCAATAGGCTGGTTAGGACACCTGAACCATGTTCCCATCCATGATATCAAGGTAGAGGGAGAATGTAACCTGTGGTTCTCACTAGCTCCTCCAACTCAGCAGTTCCACTGCCATCTTGCAGGTTTCAAAGTCTGGTTCATTTATATTGTAGTTCCTCATTTGAATTATATTTTTTTTCTGTGCCCCAGGGTGTCCAGGGCGGGTGTGGACTGGAGGCCCAGTGCTCTCTGAGGTGGGAGACCAACTATGGCATCCAGAACCCTGTTCCCATCTGTGCTATAAAGGTGGAAGAAGAGTGTAAACTGTGTGCTCATCAGCCCCTTTAACTTAGAGAGAGTTTCATCAGTTCCCCCACCATTTGGCAGGGTTCTAAAGCTGAATCTTTCATATACCAATTGCTCTTTTAAACTGGGGCTTTTTATCTGTGCCCCAGGCTGATGAATCTTCTCTCAGACCTTGACTACTATTCCTCCCCACTGTGATTCTAAGCTTCAGGGGTGGGGATTCCCTTTGTTACCATGTCTCTATATTTCTAGCCATTCTATCTTTTGTTATGCAGAAGCTGTTCAGTCAGCCCTTAGTTCTTCAGGAGAAATTGCTCTATAAAAAGTTGTTAATTTGGTGTGCCCATGGAGGTAAGGAGTTCAGAATGTTCCTTGTTGCCATCCTGGTCTGAAAATCTCTTTCTATATTCAAAATGTGTACCTATTTACCATATAAATTACTGAAAATGAAGTGTTGAAGTCTCCAATTATGATTTTACATTAGTTTTCTTTTCAGATCTATCAGTTTTAGGATTATAAATTTTAAAATTATGTTTTTGGGTGCATATAGTTAGGTGTGTTTTTTTTTGTATCATAAATGACTCATTTATTTACTTTTTGTTAAATGTTATGTCCCTACTTATCTCTGATAAAATACTTTGTTGTGACTACTTTTATGAAATTAATATTGCTACAACAGTTTTATTTTTATATTTTTTTATTATTTTTTAACATTTATTTATATTTGAGAGAGAGACAGAGCATGAGCAAGGGGTAGGCAAAGAGAGAGTGAGACACAGAATCTGAAGCAGGCTCCAGGCTCTGAGCTGTCAGTTCAGAGCCTGACATAGGGCTCGAACTCATGACTATGAGATCATGACCTAAGCTGAAGTCAGATGCTTAACCAACTGAACCACCCAGGAATCCCATGGTTTTCTTATTTTAATGTTTATTTATTTATTTTGAGAGAGACAGTGTGCAAGCAGAGGAGGGGCAGAGAGAGCAAGTTCGAAGCAGAGTCCATGCTCAGCACAGAGCCTGATGTGGGGCTCAATATCACAACTGCAAGATCATGACCTGAGCCAATATCAAGAGTCAGACCTTAACCGACCAAGCCACCCAGGCACCCCCACCAGTTTTTTTTTTTTACTACTATTTGCATAATATATATTTCTCCATCCCTTTAAAAAATAATTCCTGTATAGTTAACATACAGTGTTATACTAGTTTCAGGTGTATAATATAGTGATTCAACAATTCTATACAGTAATCAGTACTCATCATGATAAGTGTACTCTTAATCCATTTCACCTATTTTGCCCATCTACCCCCACCTACTCTCTTATAATCATCAGAATGTTCTCTGTATTTAAGAATCTGTTTTTTGGCTTGTCACTTTTTCCTTTGTTCCTTTGTTTTGTTTCTTAAATTCCACATATAAGTGAAATAATATAGTATTTGTCTTCCTTTGACTGACTTATTTCACTTAGAATAATATCCTCTAAAGCCATCTATGTCACAAATGGCAAGATCTCATCCTTTTTGGGGTGAGTAATATTCCATTATAAATATATACCATATCTTCTTTATCCATTCATTGATAGACACTTTGGTGGCTTCCATTATTTGGCTTAATGCGATTAATGCTGCATTAAACATAAGGGTGCATAATCTTTTTGAATTAATGTTTTCATATTCCTTGGATAGATACCCAGTAGTGGAATTACTGGATGATATGGTAATTTTGTTTTTAATTTTTTGAGAAAGCTCCATACTGTTTTCCACAGTGGCTACATCAATTTGCATTCCCAGCAACAGTGCACAAATGTTCCTTTTTCTAGACATCCTTGCCGGCACTTGTTGTTTTTTTGTGGTTTTTATTTTAGCCATTCTGACAGGTGTGAGGTGATATCTCCTTGGGGTTTTTTATTAGCATTTCGCTGATGATTAGAGATATTGAGAATTTTTCCGTGTGTCTCTTGACTATTTGTATGTCTTTGGAGAAATGCCTTCTTCCCATTTTTTAATTCGATTATTTGTGGGGGGCTTTTTTTGGTGCTGAATTGTAAATGTTCTTTGTATTTTTTTAGATACTAACCCTTTATGGGATATGTCATTGGGAAATATCTTCTTTCACTCAGTAGTGGTATTTTTGCTTTGTTGATTGTTTCCTTTATTGTGCATAAGATTTTTATTGGAATGTAGTCCCAATAGTTTATTTTTGCTTTTGTTTCCTTGCCTCAGGAGATATAGCTAGAAATATGTTGTTATGGTTGATGTCAGAGAAATTGCTGCCTGTGGTATTTTGTAGGATTTTTGTGGTTTCGGGTCTCATGTTTAGGTCTTTAATTCATTTGGAGCTTATTTTTGTGTATCGTGTAAGAAAGTGGTCCAGTTTCATTCCGTTGCATGTAGCTGTACAGTTTTTCCAACACCATTTTTTGAAGAGACTCTCTCTTTCCCGTTGTATATTCTTGCCTCCTTTGTCATAGATTAATTGCCCATATAATCATAGGTTTATTTCTGGGCTCTCTTTTATGTTCAATTGATCTATGCGTCTATTCTTGTGTGAGTACCATACTCTTTTCTTTACTACAGCTTTGTACTATAACTTGAAATACATCCAGTTTTGGTTTTCATTTTCAAGATTGCTTTGGCTATTCAGGGTCTTTTGTGCTTCCATACAAATGTTAAAACTGTTCTAGTTCTGTGAAAAATGCCAGTGGTATTTTGAGAGGGATTGAATTGAATATGTATATTACCTTGGGTAGTATGGACATTGTAACAATATTTGATCTTCCAGTTCATGAGCATGGGATAACTTTCCATTTGTTTCTGTCATCTTCAATTTCTTTCATCAATGTTTTATTGTGTTCAGAGTACAAGATTTTCATTTCTGTGAAGTTTGCTCCTAGATATTTTATTATTTTTGGTGTAATTGCAAATGGGATGGTTTTCTTAATTTTTTTCTACTGATTTATCATTAGTGTATAGAAATGTAACAGATTTCTGCACATTGATTTTGAATCATGTGACTTTACTGAATTTATTAATAGATTCTAGTAGTTTTTTTCATGAAGTCTTTAGGGTTTTCTTTTTTTAAGTTTTTTAATGTTTATTTATTTTTGACAGAAAGAGAGACAAAGCATGAGTGGGAGAGGGGCAGAGAGAGAGGGAGACACAGAATCCAAAGCAGGCTCCAGGCTCTTAGCTGTCAGCACAGAGCCCGATGCAGGGCTCAAACTCACATACCACAAGACCATTACCTGAGCTGAAGTCGGACGCTTAACCCACTGAGCCACCCAGGCGCCCCAGGGTTTTCTATATATAATTTCATGTCATCTGTAATAGTAGAAATTTTACTTCTTCCTTATCAATTTGGATGCCTTTTAGTTCTTTTTGTGGTCTGCCTTCTGTGGCCAGGACTTCTAGTACTATGTTGAATAAATGTAATGAGAGTGGACATACTTGTCTTGTCCCTGCCCTTAGCGGAAATGTTCTCAGGTTTTCCCCATTGAGTATGATGTTTGCTGTGGGTTTTTCTTATATGGCCTTTATTATGTTCAGGTATGCTCCCTCTGAATCTACTTTGTTGAGGGTTTTTTTTTTTTATCACGAATGGACATTGTATTTTGTCAAATGCTTTCTCTACATCTACTCAAATTATCATATAGTTTTTATCCTTTTTTTCTTGTTGAGGTGATGTATCACATTGGTTCATTTGAGGATATTGAACCATACTTGAATGCTGGGAATAAAACCCACTTAATTGTAGTGAACGATTTTTTAAATGTATTGTTGTATTTGGTTTGCCAATATTGTGTCAATTTTTGCATCTATGTTCATCAGATATATTGGCCTATATTCTCCTTTTTTGGTGAAGTCTTTATCTGGTTTTGGTGTCAGGTTAATGACACCAAATGGTGGCCTCATAGAGTGAATTTGGAAGTTCTCTTTCATCTTATATTTTTTTGGAAATACTCTTAAGTTGTTGTTAGAATTTGTATGTGAATCCATCTAGTCCTAGACTTCTGTTCATTGAAAGTTTTTGACTATTGGGGCGCCTGGGTGGCGCAGTCGGTTAAGCGTCCGACTTCAGCCAGGTCACGATCTCACGGTCCGTGAGTTCGAGCCCCGCGTCAGGCTCTGGGCTGATGGCTCGGAGCCTGGAGCCTGTTTCCGATTCTGTGTCTCCCTCTCTCTCTGCCCCTCCCCCGTTCATGCTCTGTCTCTCTCTGTCCCAAAAGTAAATAAACATTGAAAAAAAAATTAAAAAAAAAGAAAGTTTTTGACTATTGATTCAATTTCATTGTTGAAAATCAGTCTGTTCAATTTTTCTATTTCTTCCTTCAGTTTTGGTAGTTTATATGTTTCTAGGAATTTATCCATTTCTTCTAGGTTGTCTAATTTTTTGGCATATAGGTTTTCATATTTTCTTGTTTGTATTTCTGTCGTATTGGTTGTTATTTATCCTCTTCCTTTTCTAATTTTGCTTATTTGAGTCCTTTTTTTAATAAGTTTTATCAGTTTTGTTGATTTTTTTTCAAAGAACCAGCTCCTGATTTCATTGATATTCACTATTTTGTTGTGTATTTGTTTAGTTCGTATATTGTTTATCTCTGCTCTGATCTTTATTATTTCCTTCCTTGTGCTGGTTTTTGGTTTTGTTTGTTCTTTTTCTAGCTCCTTTAGGTATAATATTATGTTGTTTATTTGAGGTTTTTTGTTTGTTTGTTTCTTGAGTTAGGCCTCTATTGCTATAAATTTCTCTCTTAGAATAGCTTTTGCTCCATCCCAAAGATTTTAAACTGCTGTGTTTTCATTTTTTATTTCTCCCCATATATTTTCTTAATTTTCCTTTTGATTTTTTCATTGATCCATTCATGGTTTAGTAGCATGTTATTTAACCTCCATGTATGTGTGGCTTTCCAGATTTTTTTCTTGTGTTTGATTTCTAGTTTCATGGCATTGTGGTCAGAAAAGATGCATGGTAAGTCTTTGGTCTTTTTGGATTTGTTTGGACTTGTTTTGTGGCCTAACTATTCTAGAGAATATTCCATGTGCATTTGAAAATAATGTGTATTCTGCTTTTTAATGATGGACTGTTCTGAATGTATCTGTTAAATCCACCTGGTCCAATCTGTTAAATTCACCTGGTCCATCAAATCCATCATTCAAAACTGTTTCCTTACTGAATTTCTGTTTCAATGATCTGTTCATTGATGTGAGGTTAAGTTCCCCTACTATTTTTATATTAGTACCAATTAGTTACTTTAAGTTTGTTATTAACTGTTTTATACATTTGGTTGCCTTAATGTTGAGTGCCTAAATATTTACAATTGTCATTATCTTCTTATTAGATTATCCCCTTTATTATTGTATAGTGTTCTTTTTTGTCTCTTTTATAGTTTGTGTTAAAATCTGTTTTTTTCATATATACATATTGCTACTCCGGTTTTCTTTTGACATCCATATGCATGATAGGTATTACCCCATCCCCTCACTGTCAGTCTGCATGTATCATTACATCTTAAATGAGTCTCTTGTAAGCAGCATATATGTGGGTCTTCTTTTGCATCTAATCCATTACCCGTATTTATTGGAGCATTATTCCATTTACATTCATAGTCAATATTGATAGATATATTTTACTGCCATTTTGTTACTTGTTTTGTGGTTTATCTGTAGTTCTTCTCTGTTCCTTTCTTGTCCTGCTCTCTTTTATCACAATTTGCTGGCTTTCTTTTTTGATATACTTAGATACCTTTCTCTTTATTTTTTATATATCTATTACCGATTTTTGATTTGTGGTTACCATTTTATTTGTATATAAGATCTTCTGTATATGGCAGTGTATATCAAGTTGATGGTCACTTAAATTTGAACCCATTCTTAACTTCTCTTCTCTTCACATTTTAAGTATATGGTGTCATAATTTACATATTTTATTTTGTGAGTCTCTTGACTGATTTTAATAAGTATACTTATTTTTACTGCTTTTGTGCTTCCTACTTTTCTTACTCTTGCTTATGGTCTTTCATTTCCAATAAAAGAGGCCCCTTTAACATTTCTCATAGGACTGGTTTAGTGGTCATGAGCTCCTTTAGCTTTTGTTTTTCTGGGAAATGTTTTATTTCTCCTTCTAGTTTGAATTTAGCTTTCCTGGATAGAGTATTCTTGTCTTCAGTTTTTTTCCTTTCAGCATTTTGAATATATCAGGCCACTCCCTTCTGGCCTATAAGGATTCTGGTGAAAAATCAGCTGATAGCCTTATCAGGTTCCCTTGTGTGTAACTGTCTTCTTTTCTCTTGTTGCTTTAAAATATTTTCTTTATCACTACTTTTTGCCATCTTAATTTCTATGTCTTTGTGTGGACCTCCTTAGGTTAATTTTGTTGAAGTATCTCTGTGCCTTCTTTTTAAAATTTTTTTATTAAAACCTTATTAATGTTTATTTATTTTGAGAGACAGAGGGAGACAGTCAAGCAGGGGAGGGACAGAGAGAGAGGGACACACAAATTTGAAGCAGGCTCCAGGCTCTGAGCTGTCAGCACAGAGCCTGATGTGGGACTCATACCCACGTACCATGAGATCATGACCTGAACTGAAGTCAAACGCTTAACCCACTGAGCCACCCAGGCGCCCCCTCTGTGCCTTCTTTACCTGAATATGTTTCCTTCCCTAGATTAGGGAAGTTTTCTGCTATTATTTCTTCAAATAAATTTTTGTCCCCTTTCCTCTCTTCTGTTGAGATCCCTTTAATGCAAAATTTATTATGCTTGACGGACTCACTGGGTTCCCTGTCTATTCTCATTTTGCATAAAATATTTTTTTCTCTCACATGCTCAGCTTGATTACTTTCTATTACTCTGTCTCCTAGGTTGCTAATTCATTCCTCTGCTTTCTCTAGCCTGCTATTTATTTTGTGGTTTTTATTTTCATTTATTGTGTTCTTCATCTATGATTTGTTCTTTTTCATATTTTTGTTAAGATTCTCACTGATGTCTTCCACTCTTTTCTCAAGTCCAGTGAGTATCTTTATGGTGGTTATTTTAAATTCTCTATCAGAAATACCACTTATTTCCTTTTTGCTTAGATCTCTTGCTGTGATTTTTGTTCTGTTCTCTCACTTGGGACAAACTCTTCTGTCTTATCATCTTGTCTAACTCTCTGAGTCCCTTTTTCTGTGTTAGGAGAGTCAGCTACGTCTCCTGCTCTTAGAAGTAATGTCCTGATGAAGAAGAGGCCTTACAGTGCCCTGCCATGCTTTACCAGAAGTTGGTGCTTCGGGGATGTCTCCTATGTGCATTGCATTCACCCTACTGTTGTGTCTTGGCCATGTTTTCATCTACAGTTGCTCTCTTTACCTATCGTGGGGAATGTTTGTGGTCCCTGTTTCATTAGAGGACAAGTCTGGGGCTCCATTGGTCTTGCTTTGAGTCAGACCATGCATTTGCCAGAGAAACGGTAACACCAAACTACAGGACACTTTTCTTGTGTTTTTCCCTGAGAAGTTTTCATTGTTTGGCAGGGCCTGCAATCTGACCAGCTGTGCCCCCAGCCCACTTCTGGGCCTCTGATTCACTGGTCTGTGTGGTTATTTTTCTTTTACTTCAAGAAAGGAATCACTTTGGAGTGTTGTTGGCCCCTGTTGGGGCTGCTGGCACACTTCCAGGCTTGCGGCACTGCTTTGAATGGGCTTCAGCCAAGAGTGTATTGAAGAGTATGTGCTACCGCTGCCAGAAGTGGGCCAGAGTGGGGTGAGAATTGAAGTTTTAACAAGGTTCATGCCAGTCTGCTTGCAGACTCAGAAATTGAGAAATGATCTCAACTTCTCAATGAGAAATGAGACCTGCTGCAATGGCCACTGGGACCAGGGCTGGCCAATGTGTGTCTGCACAGTGCTCATGGTTGGGCCTGCAATTTTAAGGTGTGTGTCTCTCTTCCACAGGGCCCACCACTGCCGGTGCTGGAACTGTGTCCCTGCAAAGTGAACAAGTCTGGAGATCCAGCATTGGCAAGGTTTGCACTTGTCTTCTGAGGAAGGGGACCCACAGCACTGGAACTCAGGTAAGTGTGATTGGAAATGGTAGATCTGTGGAAGCAAGGGAGGCAGGGCTTGGTGAAAGCAAGTTAGGTAATGAATTCCAGTGCTGTGCTCATTCCTGCAGGTGGTTGTGTGTTTAGCTGGGGAGGAGGGTAGGGGAGGGAAATGGTACCTGCCAGTTCCTTTGATCCTGGAGAAGTCCCTCAGTGAACTTCCAAGAAAGACTCTTAGATTAGTAAATAACTTTCCTTCCTGTATGCCCAAGGCATTTTTCAAACTGATGCTTCTATGCTATATCTCCACTAGCTCTTTGTCAACCTATCTATAGAAGTATGGTAACTCAGGGAGCCTGGGTGGCTCAGTCGATTAGGCATCCAATTCTTGATTTTGGTTCAGGTTCTTGATCTCATGGTTCATCAGTTTGAGCCCTGTATTGGGCTCTGCACTGACAGCATGGAGACTGCTTGGGATTCTTTCTCCCATTCTCTCTCAGCCCCTCCCCTGCTTGTGCTCTTTCTCTCTCTCTCTGTTTTTTTCTCTCTTTCAATAAATAAACTTAAAAAGAAAAGAAGGGTGGTGACTCATCTTCCTGTAACCCTCCAGGCTCTCCCAGAACCAATCCTACTGACTTTTTTGTCAGTGATTTTTTTATTTATATATTTATATATTTTTAGTTTTTATTTAATTGTTTAATGTTTATTCACTTTTTTGAGAGATAAAGAAAGCAAGCAGGGGAGGGGCAGAGAGAGAGGGAGACAGAATCAGAAACAGGCTCCAGGCTCTGAGCTGTCAGCACAGAGCCCGATGCGGGGCTCAGACTCACAAACCATGAGATCATGACCTGAGCTTAAGTCAGACACTTAATCGACTGAGCTACCCAGGTGCCCCAAATTTTTAGTTTTTACTTAAATTCTTGTTAGTTAACATACAGTGTAATATATGATTTCAGGTATACAATTTCAGGTGTACAATTTGATGATTTGACACCTACATACAATACCCAGAGCTCATCACAACAAATACACTCCTTAATCCCCATCACCTATGTAATCCAGCCCCCCACCTCCCTCCCTCTGGTAACCACCAGTTTGTTCTCTATAGTTAAGCGTTTGTTTGTTTCTTGGTTTTATTCTCTCTCTCTCTCTCTCTCTCTCTCTCTCTCTCTCTCTCTCTCTTTTACCCTTATGATCATTTGTTTTATTTCTTAAATTCCACATATGAGTGAAATTATATGGTATTTGTCTTTCTCTGACTTATTTCACTTAGCGTAATACTCCTTAGCTCCACCCACATCATTGCAAATGGCAAAATTTCATTCTTTTTATGGCTAAAATTGCATTCACCCTACTGTTGTGTCTTGGCCATGTTTTCATCTCCAGTTGCTCTCTTTACCTATCATGGGGAATGTTTGTGGTCCCTGTTTCATTAGAGTACCAGTCTGGGGGTCCACCCACATACTAAATGGTCAGAATGTGCAAAGAGAGACATACATTTCTTTGTATTTAACACTAAATTTCCAGATAACAACTAAACATATCATTGTACCCAATTAAATTAAAAGGAATATAGAATACCTGATAGTGCCAAATTATTCCCCCAAGTGCCACTTGTGATTATTGGAGAACTAATTTTGGCTCATTGTCTTCAAACAAGCCAGTTTGTTTACAACAACTGTTGTTGTTACAATATTACAAGTAATATTTCAATCTATGTATATACCACCTCGTCTTTATCCATTCAGCAGTCAATGGACATGTGTGCTCTTTCCATAATGTGGCTACTGTTGATAATGCTGCTATGAACATCAGGGTGCATGTATCCCTTTGGATTAGTATTTTTGTATCCCTTGGGTAAATACCTAGTATGCAATTGCTGGATCATAGGTTAATTCTTATTTTTTAATTAAAAAAATTTTAACTTTATTTATTTTTGAGAGAGAGACAGAAAGAGTTGAGCAGGGGAGGGGCAGAAAGAAAGGGAGAGAGAATCTCAAGCAAGCTTCGCACTGTCAGCAAAGAGCCCTATGTGGGGCTCAAACACACCATGAGATAATGACCTGAGCCACAACCAGGAGTCAGATGATTAACCAACTGAGTCACCCAAGTGACTTTCTATTTTTAACTTTTTGAGGAGCCTCCATACTGTTTTCCAGAGTGGCTACACCAGTTTGCATTCCCACCAATGGTGCAAGAGGGTTCCACTTTCTCCACATCTTCACCAACACCTATTGTTTCTTGTGTTGTTAATTTTAGCCATATTGACAGGTGTGAGGTGATCTCTCATTGTAGTTTCGATTTGTATTTCCTTGATGATGCATGTTGTTGAGCATATTTTCATGTGCCTGATAAACCTGAGTATTTTTTTAAATTCCAGGCTTTAAGTCCCACTGGTTTTAAGAAGTCACAAAATTCAGACTATCTAGTTTTCAAAGCCAAATGTTATGGGAATTCATCATCCCCATATAGGGTCCCCAGTGTGAGGGTTTTTTTCTCTCCTCTCCACTCTTGTAATGACCTCCTTCCCATACATGACCTGTGGTCTTCTTTGCTGCCCACTGGGTTTCTGCCCTCTTTGATATGTCCTCTTCTCTAACTTTAGTTGTGGAGTTTCTTCCGCCAGTCTTCAGGTCAATTTCTGGGGTATTTAGGTTGATTTGATAGTTATCTAGTTGTATTCATGGGATGAGTTGAGCCTACCGTCTTCCTAGTCCACCTCCATCTTCCTCCACCATCTGTCTATTCTTTCACCAATACCACAGTGCTTTAATTAATTTAGGGCAACAAAACAGCTCTATAGTAACTAATACTGTAAGTAATAATAGCTTTTTAGTAAGTCTTGATATCAGGTAGTGTCATTTATCTGCTTTTGTCATTCTACTTTAATATTGAATTGATAATTCTGAATATTTTACCTGTTCATTTAAACTTTAGAATTAATTTTTCTATATCCTGACCTAATTTGCTGAGATTTTGATAGGGATTCCATTGAATCAAGTTAAGGAGAACTAGCAGCTTGACAATTTTGAGTCTTCCTATTCTATGAACATGGAATATCTCTCCATTTATTTAGTTCGATTCCCTTCATCAGAGCTTTTCAGTTTTCATCATACGTACCTTGTACATATTGTGATTTATACCTCAGTATTTCATAGGGGGGCACTAATGTAGATGGTATTGTTTTTAATTTCAAATTCTACTTGTTCATTGCTGGTATAAGGGAAAGCAATTGATTTTAATATGTTAATATTGTATCTTGCAACTTTGCTATACTTGCTTATTCTTTCAAAAAGCTGGTTAATTCTTTTGGATTTTCTACATAGATAAACATATCACCTGCAAACAAAGCCAGGTGCATTTCTATTTTTTAATTCACATATCTTTTATTTCCCTTTATTGACTTATTGTATTATCTAGGACTTTCAGTATAATATAGAAGGTTTCATGAGAGGGACATCCTACCTTGTTCCTGATTTTAGCAAGAAAGCTTCTAGTTTCTCACCATTATGTATGATGTTACCTGTAGTTTTTTGTAGATGTTCTTAATCAAGATGAGGGAGTTCTCTTTTATTCCTAGTTGGCTGAGAGTATGTTGTTTTATTTTGTTTGAGAATTCTTAGGATTTATTCCCTTAACTACTTTCATATATATCATACAGCAGTGTTAACTATAGTCATCATGTTATACATTACATCCCTAGCACTTATTTATCTTATAAGTGGAAGCATATCTTTTGACCACCTTCTTCCAATTCACCCTCCCCAACTCCCATCCTCTGGTAACTAATAATCTGATCTCTTTCTGTGTGTTTTAGTTTAGTGTTTTTTTTTTAATTTTACATGTAAGTGGGATTGTATAATATTTGTCTTTGTCTGACTTATTTCACTTAGCAGCATGCTCTCAGGGTCAGGGTCCATCCACGTTGTCACAAATGGCAGGATTTATTTGTTTCTTTTACAGCTGATCTATCTATCTATCTATCTATCTATCTATCTATCTATCATCTATCTATCATCTTTATTCATTCACCCATTGATGAACACTTAGGTTGTTTTCATGTCTTGGCTATTGTAAATAATTCTGCTATCAAAATAGGGTGCAAACATCTTTTTGAGTGTTTGCATTTATTTTGGATATATTCCCCAAAGTAGAATTGATAGATCTTATTTTAGTTGTATTTTTAAATTTTTGAGAATCCTTCATACTGTTTTCCATAATGACTATACAAGCTTACAATCAACAGCAGTGCAAAGTAATTCTCTTTTCTCTACATCCTCCCCAGAATTTGTTATCTCTTATCTTCTTAGTGATGGCCATTCTAACAACTGTGAGGTGATAGCTCATTGTGGGTTTGATTTGCATTTCTTTAATGACTAGTGATCACTTCATGTACCTGACAGGCATTCATATATCATCTTTGGGGAAAAATGCCTATTCAGCTATTTTGTCTATTTGTTAATTGAATTATTTGGGTATTTTTACTATTGAGTTGTGTGAATTTTTACATATTTTGGATATTAACTCTGTATCAGATATATGGTTTGTAAATATTTTTCCCGATCTATAAGTTTTCTTTTCATATATTGTTTCTTGTGTTTTGCAAAAAGTTTTAAAAGTTGATGTAGTTACACTTTTTTATTTTTTATTTTGTTGCTTGTGCTTTAGGTGTCATATCAAAAAAAACTTCTTTGCAAGACCTATGTCAAGGAGCTTTATGCCTATTTTTTCTCCTGGAAACTTCATGGTTTCAGGTCTTATATTTAAGTCCTTCATTTTTTTGAGTTAAGTTTTGTGTGTGGTGTAAGAGAGAGGTCTAGTTTCATTCTTTTACATGCAAATATCTAATTTCCCCAGCACAATTTATCAAAAAGACTGTCTTTTCTCCATCAAGTACTCTTGGCTTCCTTGTCAAATCTTAGTTGACCATATAAGCTTGGGTTTATTTCTGAGTTCTTAATTCTGTTCCATTGACCTATATTTCTGATTTTATGCCAGTACCATACTGTTTTGATTACTAACATTTATAGTATAGCTTTGAAATCAGGAAGTATGATTCCTCCTGCTTTTTTTTTTTTCTCATGATTGTTTTAGCAATTTGGGGTCTTTTGTGATTCCATACAAATTCTAGGAGTTTTTCTACTTCTTTAAAAACTGTCTTTGGAGTTTTGATAGGGATTGCATTGTATCTATGGATGGCTTTTGGTAGTATTACTGTTTTAACAATGTTAATTCTTCTAATCCATGAACTTGCTATATTCTTCCATTTGTTTGTGTCATGTTTAATTTTGTAGATCAATGTCTCGTAATTTTCAGAGTAGAGATTTTACACTTTATTTGTTAAGTTTATTCCTAACTATTTTATTGTCTTTGATGCCATTGTAAAATGTATTTTTTTACCTATTTTCATGATTTTTCGTTAGTGTATAGAAAAGCTGCTCTTCTTTATAAGTTGATTTTGTATTCTGTACTTGCTGAATTCATTGATTAGATTTAACAGCTTTTTCATGGGTTCTTTAGGATTTAGTATATATGAAATTATCTCATTTGAAAATAGAGACAATTCTATTTCTTCCTTCCAATTCTCATGCTTTATTTCCTTTTCTTGCCTGATTTCTCTGGCAAGGGCTTTCAGCACGCTGTGGAATAGGAGTGGTGAGATTGGACTCCCTTAATTCCTAATCCTAAAGGAAAAGCTTCCCAACTTTCATCATTGAATGTGATATTTGCTGTGAATTTATCATATATGGCTATTATTATTTTGAGGTACATGCCTACTATATCTAATTTGTTAAGTTTTATCATGAACAAATGTTAAATTTTGTCAAATGATTTTTCTGTGTCTATTGAGATGATCTATAATTTTTTTCTTACATATGCGGTGCCTGGGTGCCTCAGTCAGTTAAGCATATGACTTTGGCTCAGGTCATGACCTTGCAGTTCTTGAGTTCAAGCCCTGCATTGAACTCTGTGCTTACAGCTCAGAGCCTGGAGCCTGCTTCGAATTCTCTGTCTCCCTCTCTCTCTCTGCCCCTTCACCACTTGTGCTCTGTCTCTCTATATAAAAAATAAATAAACATTAAAAATTATAATTTTTCTTACATTTTATTCATATAATTTGTTTTTTTATATGTGTATATTGAATCATGCTTGCATCCCATGTATAAATTTTAATTGATCATGGCAAACAATCCTTTTAATGTGCTGCTGCATTAGATTTGCTAGTATTTTTTTTTTGAGAATTTTTAAAGAAGATGGGGTATATATATATACACAATGGATTATTACTCGGCCTTCAAAAAAAATGAAATCTTGCCATTTGCAATGGTGTAGATGGAACTAGGATGTATTATGCTAAGTGAAATAAGTCATTCAGAGAAAGAAAAATATCATATGGTTTCACTCATGTGTGGAATTTAAGAAACAAAACAGATGAACATATAAGAAAGGAGGAAGAGAAGAAAGGAAACAAACCACAGGAGAGGACTCTTAATGATAGAGAACAAACTGCAGGTTGATGGAGGGAGGTGGGTGGGAGATGGGCTAGATGAGTGATGGGTATTAACTAAAGCAATTGTTAGGATGAGGACCCGGTGTTATATATAAGTGATGAACCATATATATATACCAGTAGGTGGGGCTATGAGTTAATTTTACTGCTGTGATGAGGCATCGGGGCAGAACCCAGGGTCTTCATGGCTCATTGGAAACATGAATTAGGCAAGGTCTTTTACTGAATATACTGGTCAGATGAGGGCATTACTTTTGATTAGTAGACAAGGAAATCACAGGTTATGTTCTCTGTTCAAGTGTCACTGTAAGCAGGCTTTTGGATAGGCTACACAGCTTCCTGTGTGCACTGGTTAAGGTTCCCTTGTGGTGCAGGCTGAAGGCTTTATTGAGCAATAAAGGGAACTATGAATTCGTTTTCTTGCCCAGACATGGAAAGAGGAGCAGCTCCAAGGCTGTAAGGCTCTTTATGCTTCTGACTCAAGACAACCCATGCCTCAATTTCCCTGTATGTACTGTATTACTACCTTTGCTCAGTGGGCAATTATCTCTATCACTCACCTCTTGGCTTAAATGCTGTTTAAGGGGTTTTCAGCAGCTTACAGGTGTTTTCATTAGCCCTTCCTGTCAGATGTGACTGGGAACCATGCTCCACTGCAGGTGGGAATGAGTCCTGGCTCTCTGGCCTGGGCAGATCTTGGAGGGCCCACCTCAGACTACTCCCAAATTTTCCTGAACAAACTTTACAGTTGAGAGAGCCTGGAATCTACACTCAGCAGCAGGTGAGGCTATGAATTAATTACCCCCATGCATAGGTATATCAGGAAAACTATCCATGCTCAGTGCTTGTTTAGCTTTGAGACCAATCAGCTTTGCTCACCTGCTACTAAGCACCAGGTTTGCTTGGTTATAGAGATTCCAGGTATTCTTTCTAGTCTTTCTTGTCAGATGTGGCTGGAAGCCATCTCTTCTCAGCTCTTATCCCTGGGTGGAAATGGGAGGGCCTACCTGAGGCAACTCCCAAAATTTCCTGTATAGAATGATCAGTTGGAAGGGCCTTGGATACAGTCTCCACAGTGGATGGGAATATAAATTAACTCCCCTGCATTGGTATTAGCAGGGGAATTCTCCGTGCCAGTACTGGCTTTGCTCTGAAGGTTATCAGTTCTGCCCACCGTCCAGTCAGCTTGACTGTTACTGGGTTAAGCAACTTCCAGGTGTTCTCACCAGCCTTCCCCGTTAAATGGGGACGGAGGCCACACTCCACAGTGGTTGGGGCTATGACTCTGTCTGGTTTTGGTATTGGGATAATACTGACATTTTGGGGCTAAGTTAGAAAGTATTTCCTCTGCTTCTATATTCTAAAAAAGGTTATGGAGGATTGTACATTTCTTCTTTAAATTTTCAGTAGAATTTTCCAGTGAATCCATTTTAGCTTGGTGCGTTCTGTTCTGGAAGGTTGATTCAATTTAATTAATAGAAGAAGGACTATTCTGATTGTCTCTTCTTCTGTGAATTTTGGCAGATTGTGTCTTTCAAGGAATTAATTCATTTTATCTAGGTTATCAAATTTATGGGCAATATGTTGTTCATTTATTATGGTTTTAATGCCCATGGAATCTTCAGTAATGCTCCCTTTTTCATTTCTGATATTACTACCTTGTGTCATTTCTCCTTTTTTGTAGTTAGGCTGGTAGAGGCTTATTAATTTTATTGATGTTTTGGAAGAATATGCTTTTGGTTTGGTTGATGTTCTCTATTGATAGACACTTTTCAAATTCCTTGATTTCTGTTACAATTTTTATTATACCTTTTCTTATGCTTAGTTTTGATTTAATTTGGCTTTTATTTTTTTAGTTTCCTTAGGTGGTAGCTTTATTGATTTTATATATTTTTTAAAATTTTTTTCAACGTTTATTTATTTTTGGGACAGAGAGAGACAGAGCATGAACGGGGGAGGGGCAGAGAGAGAGGGAGACACAGAATCGGAAGCAGGCTCCAGGCTCTGAGCCATCAGCCCAGAGCCCGACGCGGGGCTGGAACTCACGGACCACGAGATCGTGACCGGGCTGAAGTGGACGCTTAACCAACTGCGCCACCCAGGCGCCCCTATATTTCTTTTTTCTTAATAAATGCATCCAGGAGAGAACGAGGGAAGATGGCGGCGTAGGAGGACGCTGGGCTCACCGCGCATCCTGCTGATCACTTAGATTCCACCTACACCTGCCTAAATAACCCAGAAAACTGCCAGAGGATTAGCAGAATGGAGTAGCCAGAGCCAAGCGCAGACGAGAGGCCCACCAAGGAGGGTAGGAAGGGCGGTGAGGCGGTGCACGCTCCAAGGACTGGTGGGAGGGAGCCCGGGCAGAGGGGCGGCTCGCCAGCCAAGCAGAGCCCCCGAGTCTGGTTTGCAAAAAGGAGAGGGGCCTGACGGACTGTGTTCCAACAGCAAGCTAAACTTAGCGTCTGGGAGGTCATAAGTTAACAGCTCTGCTCAGAAAGCAGGAAGGCTAGAGGACAAAGGGAAGGAGAGCTGCTGAGCCCCCTGACGACAGAGCTCAGTTTGGTGGGGAACAAAGGTGCTCGCCAGCGCCATCTCCGCCGCCCGTCCCCCAGCCAAAATCCCAAAGAGAACCAGTTCCTGCCAGGGAACTTGCTCGCTCCGCGCAAACACCCAACTCTGCGCTTCTGCGGAGCCAAACCTCCGGCAGCGGATCTGACTCCCTCCTGCTGCCACAGGGCCCCTCCTGAAGTGGATCACCTAAGGAGAAGCAAGCTAAGCCTGCCCCTCCTGCCCCTGTGCACCTTGCCTACCCACCCCACCTAAGACGCCAGATCCCCAGCATCACAAGCCTGGCAGTGTGCAAGTAGCCCAGACAGGCCACCCCACCCCACAGTGAATCCCGCCCCTAGGAGAGGGGAAGAGAAGGCACACACCAGTCTGACTTTGGAAACAGCGGTGGGCTGGGGGCAGACATCAGGTCTGACTGCGGCTCCGCCCACCAACTCCAGTTATACACCACAGCACAGGGGAAGTGCCCTGCAGGTCCTCACCACGCCAGGGACTATCCAAAATGACCAAGCCGAAGAATTCCCCTCAGAAGAATCCCAGGAAATAACAACAGCTAATGAGCTGATCAAAAAGGATTTAAATA